>NC_090451.1:510273369-510431369 GCF_031143425.1 Pleurodeles waltl
GGTGAGCGAAATGGCTCCCTAAAATAAGTGGAATGAAGCTAGGATCATAGGATGGCTACGCTGGGACCAGCAACAGGCCAACATTGTGGTGATACACAAAGAAAACAAACACTTGGACCACTGCGAGTTGTACAGACCCATATCCCTCGTGATTGTAGAGGCCAAAGTACTGGCTAAAATACTGTCAAACAGAATTAGGCATGTCATAACCACCTTGATTCACTCGGACCAATTGGGCTTTATGCCTAACGGAGGCGCCAGACTCAATCTTAGATGACTATTTGAGGTGAGGACCTACTTTCAAGATCACCAGATTACAACGATGGTACTATCCATGGACACCTCCATGGCCTGCAACACCCATCAATGGGAATATATGCATGCTTCCTTGGATCGCTTCGGATTTGGCCCTGTTTTCCTAGGCTGGGTCTGTCTTCTGTATTAGTGCTCAGAGGCACGGGTGAAGGTGAATGGGGTGACTTCCCAAGCCTTTGAGTTTCATCACAGAACACGTCAGAGCTGCCCACTTTCCCCATTAATATTTGCCCTCGCTTTGGAGCCCCCGGCGATTTGGATCAGAAGGGACCCACTGATACAGGGAATTACTTGGGGAGGACACAGGGGAAGAACCCATATCCATTATATTCTATGTCCTGGACTCCACATTCACCATCTGCAGACTCATGCATCTTTGGCACGTACTCAGGGTACACGTTAATTGGCAGAAATCACTCAGGCACCTAATTATGGGACCTCCTCCGGCACTGAGGGGCAAAATCCCCATGCCCATGGTGGATGAGGGATTCAAATACCTAGGCATTTACGTCAAGCAAAACCCACAGATATTCTACAAAAACAATCTTAAACCAATCCTGGAATGATTTGGGATGGATGTACAGCACGTAAAGACCTTGACGCTCTCCCTGCTATGAAGGGCAGCAGTGCTCAAAATGATGATTCTCCCATGCATGATCTACGCATTACAAAAATACCCCATACATAGTGCTTAAAGACTTTTTCCATAGAATGGAGGATGCCCTCCAGCTCTTACTTTGGGGAAATAGCCCACCCCGAATCGCCCTCCAGAAACTTACCAGGGGGTGCAGGATGGGGGGGATTGGATGTCCGGACATCCGTAAATACTATTGGGTGACAAAACTGACAGCAGTTAATGAATGGATCCTCTCACCCAGGGATGACCCAGCAACACATCTAGATGGATTGGCATGGGGTAGAGAGGGCCATAAAGGGGCACTTTACAGGGCTAAACTAGCTCGTGATCTACTGGTGCACACCAGAACAGGCACCTAAATATGGAGGGAGGTCACCACACATCTGGGCTGGAGGGGCCGACTGAAAGAGATGACCCCTCTTTGGTCCAGCGATCTCCTGTCTGAGGTGGACAATCTACAGGGCTTTGCCAAATGGAAATTGATAGGGATTACTAAACTAGGAAACGTTTGGCAGGGAACTGTACCACTGACCCTGGCCAAACTGGCAGCCAAATATCAGTTAGCACCTACACAAAGCTATAAATATATCCAACTTAAACATATCCTTGCCACGCACATACTCATCAACATGCCCATTGAGGAATCCTCCCCCCTCCACACTCAAGGACCGTGTTCTGTTGGAACGATTATCCAAGAAAGCCTTTCCCTAATATATAGGAAGATACTTAATAACGTTCCCCACATCATGCTGGCGGTTAAAGCAAAATGAGAAGTAGAGGCAGGACAATTCAAAGAGGGTGAATAGGAAGAGGCCTTGGGGGGCCCCGGGAGATTGCAATCAAATCAAGCTTCAGGCTGGTCCAGCTACGCATACTGCACCAATCCTACTATTCATAAACTACTCTACACTTCATAAGAAGATGTCCAACTCTAGCCTGCTTGAGAGGCGGTGGGAAAGGGGAACCTTCCTGCATATTATCTGGGACTTCCAAACAAATAAAACACTACTGGTCCTCCATCAGAGCCACGATGAACACAATTATGGGCTACCAGATGCCAGACACAATCAAATGTTGCATACTCAATATCTGGGGCGACAAACCACCACCTTGATGCTGTAAAATATGACTCTCCCTTGGCCTGGGGGTGGCCAGGAGAAACATTGCCCAAAAGTGGGTAGCGATATACCGCCAAAGCTACAGGACTGGCAAACCTACATGGACTGGTAAAGGTTCACCGAAAAGTTGATATACCTGAGCATTGGGTGTTCCAAGAAATGGCAAAAGGTATGGTCCTCTTGGAGAGCCCAGAGAGGGGGAGGGAGTGATCAGGATGAGGACATCTCAGGGGTTAAGTAAAATGAACACCTGGGAGCGTTTTGGCTTTTGCTGTCTCATGCTTGTACCTTATCTGCCACGCATCCGAAACTGTTATCTATTATACTAATGTATGACGGCTGTGATATATCATTGCTTGCAACTTTTTCTACCTATGAAACTCAATAAAAAGATTTCTAAAAAACAAAAAGATGAGGTGTACTAGATTTTCTTAAATTGTTTTTCAAACCCATTTCTTCTGGATGGTTTCCCAGTAGATACCTCTATTTACTTCCTCACTGATAAGTGAAGAGGTCAGTTATTTAGCCTGTACCTTATTAATAGACAGTAGTAGATGGTCTTAAAACAATCATTCATGATGCTCAAGTCGATCTTGCATTTATGAGTCTATATAACATTTTGGATACCTGGGTTTTCTACATGTTGAATAACCTTGTTGGCTTTCTTACCCGTAACTGACCAAGCTAGCTGCCCCCCCACCCCCCACCTTGCTGCCTTTTTCACAGAGTTTTGAGTGGGATGAAAAAGTTTGGTATCTAAAAGGTGTCTGGCCTATGTAATTTGGAAATGGCTTAAGCATGTAAACTAAGGGCCATATTTATGGCATGGTTTGTGGTGTAAGAACAATGCAAACCTTAAGTGAGATTTATGAAGCCACGCAAGGCCACTTTGCTTGGCCCTGCATAGCTTTATAAATCTCAAGTGATGTAACACAGTGCAAATTGCTGCGTTAAATTACTCTGCACCAGGGAGACATTTCCATGGGTGTTGCATGAGTGTTCCCACGCAACATGCATAGGTTTTGACGGATTCCCAGAATTAAAACTTGTAAACTGTTTATGAGCCAACGACGATGCTGCCGCCACTTTCCCACTGGTCTGACAGGCGGAAACCTTGGGAAACAGTGGGAAAGTCATAATGAGACCGGCAAAGAGGTCATCTCTACAGTGGCGGCCAATCTGTCGGGAGTTTGGCTGACAGTTGTTCCCGTCTGCCAAACTCGTAATGAGGGCCTAAATCTTCAATTCCCCCACTACTTGTACAACTTAATGTCTTGCAGCAAGTGGATATGTGGATCAAAAAAGTGTGGTATACCTATGCTTTTGAGTTTTACGTTTAAACCTACAATAATAGTTAAAACCCCACCAAAAGGCAAACAGCCCTATGTTTTTATTTTTTTTATTTTTATTATTGGGTAGTAGCCAGAAAATCATATACGTTTACAATGAAAATACTACGCATATAGTTAGACAAGTAAATAACTAAGTCATTTGTCCAAGTGCCATGATCTTCTACAAAAAGGAGCTGAATCAAGAACACTTGCATACAAAAAAATACACTTAAGAATAACAAAAATAAATATGTGCAAATGTATCTTAAATATTAAGTACAATCTCTTTCTGTGATCATAAAAAAGCACCACTCTGAGCTTTGCCATATTCCATAATATTTGCCATCTTTATTATTTCTTTTTGCAAAAACCTATTTAAGATATCCAACTGATTCGTTTTTTACTTTCAGTCCTCAAAACATGGGATGTTCTTTAATCTCTGGGGCTGCAATATTAAGAAACAAGCTAGAGAAAAATAAATACAAATAAACTTACATTCTGTGCCAGGAAGAATTAATTTCTCCTTTGACATAGACAAAAAGGATAGTACAAACATTTGGAAAAAGGGTATTATTCAGTCAGTTGCTCAAAAACTCTAAAGCTGGTCCCAAAACGCCTTGAGGTACGGACAGATAGCTACTATGTGTCAGCAATCCCCAGCCTCATTTTACTGAGACTTGAAACAGGAATTGGGGACAGATGAGCAATACCTATTTATAGCGTTAGGAGTGTAATACAATAATCAGCAAGATATGTGGTTGAAAATAGTATGGCATACCTAGGCTATCCTATAATAGCCATAAATTGGAAACAGCTCTGATCACTGTTTTAAGATATATACATTGATAAATGGCCTGCACATGAACAAACTAAAATGCCATTCAAAGAAAGGAAAGTGATTGAGAATGAGTTATTTTTATTGTTTTCTTAAAGGGCCAACACAATGTAATTTGGTTGTACAAGGTAGCAGTGAGAAATACTGGTCTGAGATTATTCTGTTTGTGGTTTGTTTGTGGATGTCATTAAAATATTGATTCATCTTCCTTTTATTTCTTCCCCTTTTGTGTGCTGGGATTAAAGGTGCAGGGTTTAAAAGCACGTTTCAGGTGTGATCTAAATATTTTATAAACTCTAGAGCAGCGGTTCCCAACCTGTGCTCTGCGGTCCACCAGGGGTCCATGACACATTCCCAGGGGGTCCGCAGGCCTGGCCGACAGGAAGGCACTTCTCCTGCTGGACAGAAACACATGCGTTTTTTAATAAAATATATATTTATTACTTCCTTTGTGCAGCAACTTTACAAGAACTGCAAAGTTCCTTGTACATCTAGCAGTTCCAGCAAAAATAAAAGCGTCAAAATAACTCTGGTGATTAATGTACCTGCTGGAGAAAGATGTGAGTTTTGTCCAGTGGCAGTTTTGACTCATCTAAGGTAGCACAAATGGTTAATATGCCTGCTGCAAAGGGTGTGTATCATGCATGGCACAGTGGGTTACTGCTTTTGTCACAGAAATGTTTTTTTTACTGTGCAGTTCATAAATTACAATCATAATCTAGCACAGTGAGCTATGATCTGCCATCAAAGAAATGCAGTCAAGCTGCATGGCACAAGTTAGAAAGTTATGTTTTTTATCCTAGTCTTTCATTATTCTTATGCTGCTAAAAAAATGTTTGCTTGCATAGAAATACATTCTTGTTATTAAAGTCAATGCTAACCACAGTGTTGTGTTCTGAATACTGACCAAGCACTCCTAGAAAATGCCTATCAGTATGGGGACATGTCAATCCTTCACCTTGTAGTCCCCTGTAAAGTGCTCTAACACCTTATACTGGTATGAGAGGTGCTCTAGAACAAATGAATTACATGTGACAGAGAGGCTTTGGAGATACGTACGGCCCTTATTATGTGAAAGTGCATCTTTTTACATGGTTAGCTCCCCCCCCCCACTGTTTGCCTGGTATTTTATGTTGTTTCAAAGTTGTTAGTGCCTAGGGCCCCTGCTAACCAGCTTCCCTGAGCCAGATCTCTTTCCCAAAACTGTTATGATCCATTGGCACAATTGGCAACACCTTTAGCTGCCACTGTAAGTCCTTAGTAAATGGTAGTTAGGTACTTAGGGCATGGGGTACTAAGGGCAGGCCCCTGAGAGCAGCAGCACAGATTGTGCTACCCTCAGAGACCATGCATCCAAGTGCACTCAGAACTGCAATTCCAGGCTGTGTCCTAGTGCAATCCTAAAATGCAAAACTGACATGGCACACAACCTGTGGGAACTGCCCCTACACACTGCATGCAATATAACTAAGTCACCCCTCTGGCAGACCCTTCAGCCCTAAGCCAGGGTGCACTACTGCATGTGTGGACGTAGATGCATGAGCAAAAAGCCCCTAAGGTGTCTTTGCCAAACCTGCGACACAGTAAGTGAACAGAGGAGCTATTTTAACTGCATGTGCTGGACACTGGTCAGCACGCATTTCACAGCTACATGATGGTCACTCTGAACCCTGGGTTGTTCGGTAGCAAATAACTCAGAACAATAAATCGAAACTTGTACTAGTATTAGATTTATTGCAAAAGGTATCCAGGAGCCAGCTTAGAGGTGACCCCTGCAAAAGCTAACTAACCCTGGCATGGTTGCTGGCCGGTCACAAACAGCCTGCCACCACCAGACAAGGCTCTAGAACCCCGGGATGAAAGCCTTCACTCTCTGGATTCAGAAGACAAAGCCCTTCCTGTTCAGAGGTTTTACATTTCCTTCTCCAGGAATGTGCACAGCCCTGACTGCGAGCTTCAAAGGGCTTGTCTCCCTTGAAACTCGACACCAATCTTTGCTGCTAGCAGCAGATGGCCTCCCCTGTTGCAAACTCCCACTTTTGTCAGGAGCAATGGTGGGAAAATACACAAAGGACAGGAGGAGTGGCCAACCCCAGCCTGCACCACCCCTAGGCGTGGCATGCGAGGTAACCACTCCATTTCTTTTTTCTCCATCTTGCATGGTAGGAAAATAGCCAATCAGGGATAGGGAAGTGAACTCTGCCCACAAGAAGTGGTCACATAGTTGGTGCAGCCATCCTAAGGTACACGACCCAATGGTCACTACCAGGAACTCCCCTAAACGCCCACTAAATGCAGTATTTAGTGGGCACCTGTAGACCTGCAGATCAGATTCCAAGAGCACAAGAAGGTAAGCAACAGAGAAGACACAAAGCTTGAAAACAGAAGTCCTGCTGCACAAAGAAAAAGGTGCCAAACCCTGCCTGCTGCACCCACTGCTTGACATTTGCTGCTAAGGAGTTGACTGGACATCAGACAGACTCTACCAAATCCCAGAGGACCGCCACCATTCTGAAAATTGCCAAGAACCTCCCTCCAGAGTGAAAGTATCACTCCCTGCAACAAAGAAGCAAAGACCAGTGAAGTCCAGTTCACTGACCAGCGTCTGACCAAGGAACCGGACGAAGTAGCCAAACCAAATCCCACCCAATGGACCCGAAGGACACAACCTGCAAGTGTGCCAAGTTTGGTGGCACTGCGACCTCCAGTGGCTGAATGATTCATTAGCAGGGATACCGGACCCCCAAAGTCTGACACCGTGAAGAAAGTCCACTCTGGACTCTCTGAGGACCAGAAGCGAGCTCCATTCGAGGGACTTCAGGACATGTAAGAACCACCCTCCAGAGTGGTCCTGCTGACCTCAAAGTGACCTGCCTCCTGGTTCCAAGGGCACCTTTGCGGACAGCTTTTGGTTCACCTATCTGCTCTGCACCTAGCCTCCCTGGCCCCTGCACTTGAGAACCTGCTGTGCTCTAAGGGCCCCCCTGCAATCCCTATAGTCTAAGGGGACCCACCGGACTCACCTTGAAGTCCACCTTTGGGTGCATTTCCAAGTTTTCCCCTTGCCTGTCCTACACCAGCTCCAAGGACTTTACAGCAGCTGCTCCTGCCAGAACCGGGAGCCTCCCAAACTTCTACAACTAGTCCACAGGACATATTGACGACCTCAACATAAAAACAAAAGGAGAAATTGGTAAACGCATTGCCTAATTTTATATGCATTTTTAAAGTTTTCTCCCATTGATTCCTATTGTGCGTAATTACGCACAAAATACTATTTTTGCTAAACTGTGAAAACTTATAACTTATGAAATATGTACCCAATTCTGATGATCTTGGTCTTAAAAAAATTATACAAAATCTGAAGTCCCTACAGCAAGAGTTAGAGTTAAAAGTTCTTACTATAGTTGGCCTTATCCAAAAGGGATTCCAAATTTCTAAAAACGTCCGAACTTTAGTATCATTGAACATGTCAGACTCAGAGAACCAGAGCAAGGAGCTCGACCTGGCCCCTTACATGGTATATAACTGTACCCAGATAAGGAAAGTCTGCAAGCTGTACAAGGTTCCTACTGGAAAACATGACAAATTACACCAGCTTAGGTTTCTGGTGGCACTGTACGAGGAAGCCCACTGCACAGAAAATATAGATGGTAAAACTTCAGGTGGAGAAGAAAATGCTGTAGACAGTGGGGATAAGGGTAGCTCCTCTTCCCCTAGCATTAATGCACCCACAGAAGAAGACCTGGCTTTGGACAGGTTAACTAAAAGACTGACCGTGGAGGCTCAGCTTTTGGAAATTGAAACTAAGTGAAGAGAGTTGGCTCTAGGATCCATCTCTGGTGGCAGCATAGAAGTATCGAGAGAGAAACCCTTCAATCTCCAACTCCCAAAAGGAGTTGTGCCACCCTTCTCAGAAGGGGATGATATAGGAACATGGTTTTCTGCCTTTAAAAGAGCCTGTATTGGGTGGAAAATTGAAAAGAAACATTGGGGTACACTGTGTGGGAGTTATTCTCAGGAAAGTGCAGTGATAGGCTCCTGACGCTGAATGAGGCAGATGATTCTAAATCCTATGACCTGATGAAGGGTACCTTGATTGAGGGCTTTGGATTTACAACTGAAGACTACTGCATAAAGTTCAGAGAGGCTAAAAAAAAACAGAGCCAAACTTGGGAAGAGTTGGTGGACTATTCAGTAAAAATGCTGGGTGGTTGGTTAGCTGGTAACAGGGTACAAGATTAGTATGGGCTATATAACCTGTTCATGGAAGAGCATCTGCTAAGTAATTGTTACAGTGAGCAGCTACATCAATACCTGGTAGTCCTAGGTTCACTTTCTCCTCTAGAGTTGGGGAAGAAGGCGGACCATTAGGTCAAGACAAGGGTGACCAAAACTACCACTGACAATAAAAGAAAAAGGACAAAAAGCCCCCTTCCCCGGGAAAGATGGGAGCCAAAACAAAAACAAAGAGTCTTCTCAAGGCTCCCAAACATCTACTCAGGAGGATGGGCCCAAAGACCTAGGGTTGGGTACAAAGGTAGAAACTTTGATTCTAACAAGTCTTGGTGCTATGACTGCAAGAATAGAGGGAACCAAACTGGAGCCCCTTGCTGTAAAAACAAGAAAAATGCCTCTAGCCAACCTGCAGAAAATGCAGTTGCTAATCTCCAGATGGGATCACAGTTGTGGCCTGACCATGTCAGTGAACCCACAGAGGCAACACTTGTCATAGAGGGAGGGGTAGAATTATCCTGTGCTGCCTTGCCTAGCAATATGCAAAAATAGCTGCAGGGGAAAGGTGAAGCCCTAAGGGACACAGAAGTTAGTGTCACCATGGTTACCCAGCACTTGGTCCACTCAAATCAGTTCCTGGTATGCAAGTCTTATCCTGTCATCAATGCTGACAATGGAGCAAGGTTCTATCCCATTCCTATGGTAACATTTGACTGGGGCAGGGTAGTTGGACAGAAAGAAGTGGTTGTGGCCCCATCCATCCCAGTAGATTGTCTGCTTGGAAATGACCTGGAGCATTCCCCCTGGGCTGAAGTAGAACTGAAGACCCATGCAGCCATGTTTGGGATCCCAGGATGGGCTTGTGTTAAGGCTAGGGCTTAGAGCAAACTTCAGACAGAAAAAGAAGTGCTAGATCCTGAAATAGTGGACCAACCTTCTAAGAGAAAAGGCAAGAAGACTTCTATGCAGATCTCAAGTCAGAACCCGTCTTCTCAGGAAGAGGACTTGTTATTCCCAGAGGGAACTGAGCCTGCAGAGCTTGGGCCTTACCACCCAGAGCTCTTAGGCCCAGGGGGGCCCTCTAGGAAGGATCTGTGCATGGACAAAGAACCTGTCCCACTCATGAAGGCCTGAGGCAGCTAGCTGCACAGGAAAAAAAGGGCAGTGTCAGGGGTACCTAAATGTTTTATTGGGAGGATGGGCTCCTATTTATTGAGGCCAGAGACCTTAAGCCTGGTGCAACCATGAGGGTAAGTACCTCAGCAGTTAAAAGAGTTTCTCCTCTCTCTAGCCCATGACATTCCATTTCAGCCAAAATAAAACTTTAGCAGGCTAGTGAATAATTTTTACTAGCCTGGAATGTCCCGGAAGGTGAAGGGCTTTCACCAGATCTGTATCACCTGCCAAGCCAGTGGCAAAACAGGTGCCCACCTAAGGCCCCCTTAATCCCACTACCTGCGGGGTTGGGTGCCCTTTTAAGGATAGGGCTTGATATAGGTTGCCCCCCTTGATCCTCAGACAACATCAGGAAATAGATTTAGCTTAGTGGTAGTGGATCATGCCATTAGATATCCTGAAGCAATACCCCTTGTGACCATCACTGCTCCTACAGTACCAAAAGCCCTCTTGGGTATTTTTTTTACCAGAGTTGAGTTCCCTACGCAGGTAGTATCAGGCAGAGATTCTAACTTCATGTCTGCATAACTAAAACACATGTGGAAGGACAGTGGTGTAACTTTTAAGTT
This sequence comes from Pleurodeles waltl, assembly GCF_031143425.1. Lineage (NCBI taxonomy): Eukaryota > Metazoa > Chordata > Amphibia > Caudata > Salamandridae > Pleurodeles > Pleurodeles waltl. Next base: position 510,283,587 of record NC_090451.1, read on the forward strand.
TTCTACCCCATACCATCTGCAGGCAAATGGGTTGGTCGAAAGGTTTAACCAGACTCTAAAAGGCATGATTGGAGGACTCCCTGAAAGACTCCGAAGGAGATGGGGCGTCTTACTTCCATGTCTGCTTTTTGCCTACACGGAAGTGCACAAAAGGGAGTAGGATTCACTCCATTTGGGCTTTTGTTTGGACATCCTGTTAGGGACCACTGAGTCTTGTACAGTAAGGCTGGGAGAAGCCTCTCAAAAACCCCAAACAAGACATAGTGGACTACGTACTTGGCCTATTTGCATGGATCGCAGAGTACATGGTAAAAGCAAGCCAAAACCTTCAGGCCAGCCGGGAGCTGCAAAAGCACTGGTATGACCAGAAAGCTGCTATGGTGGAATTCCAACCAAGGCAGAAAGTTTGGGTGTTGGAGCGCGTAGCTCCTAGGGCTCTCCAATAAAAGTGGTCTGGGTCCTATCACATACTTGAAAAGAAAGGGAAGGTCACTTATCTAGTTAACCTGGGTAGTTGCAAAAATCCCAAAAGAATAATCCATGTCAACCACCTAAAACCCTACTATGACAGCTGATGTGACCATGCTCATGGTTACAGATGAGGGACAAGAGGAAGAGGGTGAACCTCCCCTTGATCTCCTCTCTAGAAACCCACAAGTTGGTTCTGTGGATAAAGTGATCTTATCAGACACCCTCACAGAGCAACAGCAGGCTGGTTGCAGGCAAGTCCTCAACCAGTATGCTGAGTTATTTATACTGACCCTTGGTAGGACTGATGGGTGCACCCATGATGTGGACACTGGTGACAGTTTTCCTGTCAAAAAAAACAATTACAGTCAGACCATGTCAGGGAGAGCATCCAGACAGAAGTCACAAAAACATTGGATTGGGTGCCATTGAACCCTCAGAGAGCCCCTGGGCTAGTACAGTAGTTTTAGTCCCCAAATTTCACTCTAAAGAAGAGAAAAAGGAAATTAAGTTCTGTGTGGATTATAGGGGCCTCCACTCAGTAACTAAAACAGATGCACACCCAATTCCAGAAGCCGATGAGCTCATAGACAGATTAGGGGCAGCTAAGTATTTGGGTACTTTTGATTTGACATCTGGGTACTGGTAGGTTGGCCTGACCCCATTAGCAAAAGAGAGGTCTCTAGTCTCCATTCCAAATGGGCAATATCAGTTTACTGTTTTGCCTTTTGGATTAAAGAATGCAAGTCCTTGCTGGTCTGAAATTCTTTTGGCATGGTTAGCCCCCTGCTTTCTGCCTAGTATTTGATGTGGTTTCAACGTTGTTAGTGTCCAGGGCCCCTGCTAACCAGGTTCCGTGGGCCAGATCTCTTTCCCAAAACTGTTGTGATCCATTGGCACAATTGGCAACACATTAGCTGCCACTACAAGTCCCTAGTAAATGGTACTTAGGTACCCAGGGCATGGGGTACTAAAGGTAGGCCCCTCAGTGCAGCAGCACAGACTGTGCCACCCTCAGGGACCATGCATCCAAGTACACCCAGCACTGCCATTGCAGGCTGAGTATCCTGGTGCAATCCTAAAATGCAAAGTTGACATGGCACACAACCTGTGTGACCTGTCTACTACACATTGCTTGCAATACAGGTAAGTCATCCCTCTGGCAGGCCTTTCAGCCCTAAGGCAGGATATGCTATACTGCATATGTGGTCATAGATGTATGAGCAATATGCCTCTAGTGTGTCCTTGCCAAACCTTGACCTTAGTAAGTGAACAGAGCAGCCATTTTAAATGCATGTGCTGGACACTAGTCAGTACGAGTGTCACACCTACTTGATGGCAACTCTGAACTCTGGGTTGTTTGGTATCAAACAACTCACAGATGAATCCAAACTGGTACTAGTATTGGGTTTATTGCAAACGGTACCCATGGGCCACCTTAGAGGTGACCCTGCAAAAGCTAACTAACCCAGGCATGGTTGCTGGTCAGTCACAATCAGCCTGCCACCACCAGACAAAATTCTGGAACCCTGGGGTGACAGCCTTTGCTCTCTGGGTTCCGAAAACAAAGCTCTTCCTAGGCAGAAGTGTTACACCTCCTCCCCCAGGAATGTGTACAGCCCTGCCTGTGACGTTCAAAGGGCTTGCCACCCTTGAAACTTGATCCCCATCCCTGCTGCTAGCAGCAGATGGCTCCCCCTGTTGCAAACCCCCACTTTTGTCGGGTGCAATTGGGGGAAAATGTACAAAGGACAGGAGGACTGGCCACTGCTAGCCTGCACCACCCCTAAGGTGTTGCATACGAGGTGACCCCTGCATTTCTTTTTCCTCCATTTTGCATACTGGGAAAATAGCCAGTCAGGGATAGGGAAGTGATCCTTGCCCACAGGAAGTGATCACATAGTGGGTGCAGCCATCCTAAGGTAGATGACCCATTGGTCACTATAACTGTAGATCAGATTTCAAAGACTCAAGAAGGCCAGCGACAAATAAGACCCAAAGCTTGAGAACAGAAGTCCTGTTGCACAAAGAAAAAGGTGCCAAACCCTGCTTGCTGCACCCAGGGCTCGACAGTCGCTGCTGAGGATTTGACTGGACATTGGATAGACTCTACAAAACCCCAGATGACCTCCACACTTCTGAAAATTATCAATGCTCCCCCCAGAGTGACAGTATCACTCCCTGCAACAAAGAAGCAAAGATCAGTGAAGTTAAGTTCACACTGACCAGCCACTGACCAAAGAACCGGACATAGCATCTAGACCAAATTCCACCCAACGGACCCGGAGGACAAAACCTGCAAGTATGCCCAGTTTGGTGGTACTGCGACCTCCAGCGGCTGAACCTTGCAATGGCCAGGGGTACTGGACCCTCAACATCAGACACCTAAAAGAAAAGTCTACTCTGGACTTTCTAAGGATAAGAAGCAAACTACAGTCGAGGAACTTCAGGACACATAAGAACCACCCCCTAGTGTGGACCTGCTGGCCTATAATCCACCCTCAAAGTGACCTGCCTCCTGGTTCCAAGGGCACCTTTGTGCACAGCTCTTGGCTCACCTATCTGCTCTGCACGCTGTCTCCGTGGCCCCTGCACCAGAAAAACAGCTGTGCTCTAAGGGAACCCCCCCCCCCCGCCCCTTGCGCCCTCTACAATCCAAGGGGACCTACCGGACTCACCTCGAAGTCAGCCTGTGCAGTGCATTTCCAAGTGGTCTCCCTCGCCTGTCTTGCACCAGCTCCAAGGACGTTTCAGCAGCTGCTCCCGCCGGGTGCTGCCCATTCTTCTCTGACTGGTCCACAGGACATCTCGATGACCTCGACCTAAAAACATTGGTAAACACATTGCCTGATTTTATATCCATTTTTAAAGTTTTCTCCCATTGATGCCTATGGTGCGTAATTATGCACAAAAGGTCTATTTTTTGCTAAACTTTGAAATATCATAACTTAAGAAGTACGTACCTGATTTTGATGATCTTGGTCGTAAAAATTTTATAAAAATCTGAAGTATTTTTGTAAATTGGTCTTGAGTTATTCTTTTGAGTATGTGTCAACAGTTATTGATACTGTGAGTACAACAAATGCTTAGCACTTCTCCAAAGTTGGCCTAACTGCTCGTCGAAGCTACCATAAACATTATAGCATTAGGTGGTCTAGTTTTTACCTCTGTAACTCAAGTGGGGGGGTTGCTTGGACTCTCTGCACAGTGCACATCATTTTTGTACACTATAAATAGAGCGAGCCTCATACACTTTTGGTTTTACTTCCTTTCCCCACCACATATTTAAGTGAAAAAGCTTTCTCAGATCTTATGTACTTATTAAAAACAAAAACAGAAATCTCTTGGAAAGTGTAGTATCTGACCTGAGGATTCCGCTTTCCTAAATAAAACCAAACATTGAAAAGTTAGCAAGATACAGCCCCAACCTTCACATTAAAATCTTTAGATTTTTTAATATTTTTTCAATATAAAATAATTATGTCTTTAGTAATTTGAGTATTTGTTTGGTGTGAACTTGTTTGTGTATTTTTTTCAAATTACCGTTTTAATGTTTGAAATGTAAATCATACAAATTCCTTGGGGGTCCCCGGCTTCCACTGTGATTCAGTGGGGGTCCTCAAGAGTCAAAAGGTTTAGAACCACTGCTCTTGAGAATCTGAATGTTTTAAAAGAATATTTGATCTTTTGGCAGAGTTTAATTCTTTCACTGATTGGTGAAATGGCTTGCTCATAAGAATCAAATGCCAATATATACTATCACATTTACCCAGAGACACACAAAATGTATAAAACCCATCAATATATCAGGCTCCTTTTCAAACAAGTTAGTATTGGTAGCAGGTGAACTGCCAAACACTCTAGACATTAAATGTTCAATGCAAGGTGTAGTAACAGATGCCTTTGAAAAGAGTGCTTTTGCTATACAAATAGAATAGTGGTGAAAACAAGACACAAGACTTTCCACGCACCAACAAATTCATAGCTGCAGGGTGCCCCATTACTGTATGTGCATGTGTGATACCGTGCGCTAGTCCTGGCTTTAATATAACTGCACTTTACTACTGTTGTTTGTGAGCTCATGTTTACAATGTTAACAGCAACACTTCAAGTCCCATAATACAGTGTGATGTTTATGGTCAGCATTGAGGTAAAGCAAGACATTAGTCATGGGAACACTTGACAGCTATTAATGTCCACGAAATAGATGTGCCACCATAATGTAGTCAGGCAGACAGTGCAGAAAAGCAGTGACGAGCACACTTAAATCATTATGTTTCATGTGCCGTAGAATGCAGGGCCACAAATTAATCTGGAGTAGTTACATTTTTTTAAAGTTTCAGAAGTTAATATGCTGTTGGCAGGGTTGGCCACCCCTACAATGTTATAATATTCAGTAAGGAGTAGGTGTATGACCATCAACTATGTCCAGGAATTTGCTTATTAAAACGTTTGAAAATAGCACTCTTATGTTTTTTATTCATTAATAGTCTCGTCAACCAGACAGAGGACCTGATTTAGAGTTTGGCGGGCTGGTTACTCCATCACAAATGTGACCAATATCCTGACCGCCATATTAAAATCTTCATTGGTCATAATGAGATCGTAATATGGCGAATGGGATATCCGTCACGTTTGTGATGGAGTAACCCTGTGCACCAAACTATAAATCAGGCCCAGAGTCCTGAAAGAGTGTGAGATGTGAATGTGAGAGTGCAATACACAGACTTTCTATACTTTTTTATTTTATTTTATTTATCAGTATCATCATTACAAGATAACAAACGACCAATAAGCCCATGGAACAGAAACATCAGAATTGACACAGTGGATAGTTCTACATCAGTATTAAGGAGAATTAATCAAGCTCAATAACGTCATTAAGAATTGCCAATTAATTTCAGCTCCTTGTCCCACTAACACAGCTGATGGAGACCTCGGCCGCATAGTCGTTGAACGTTGAAACCAGGGACAAGGAGGCAGTGCCAAGCGTTCGTAGGGCATAAGACAAGCATCAACAATTAGGAAAGAGAGGACAGGAACCAACAAGGAAGGTAGGGAGAGTGGCAGGACAGCCAGTAAGGCACACATACCAATCAATGCGCGTGAGGAAGCGACTACATCCGTAACGCCATGCGCGCGGACAGCCAGTATTCACCTAGTCAGCCTCACTACAGAGACTCTAAAAAGGAACGCAGCAAGGCCCATATATCCCGCAGCCGGGAGCCCTCAGGAACTCAGGTGAATAAAATCAGCATCTGGAGCGTGGCACCGCTCACCTTTTGCATCTGCGCGCAGGCCCATAGCATACAAACCACTACGGGTTATAATATAGGCGATGCAGAATCTTAAAATGTATCAGCTGTAGCCTATAATTGGGCGACAACGCTCTCATGTGCGCACAACAGGTCTGCCACTCCTCCTCTGAGATGGCCTCACCCACATCCACCTCCCAGTGAAACCTAGAAGCCAACGCAGCGCAACCCTGCTGTTCCTGCAAGCAGTTATATAATTTGGTGATGAGCTTACGAGGCAATTGTGCACTACACAGCGCCTCCAGAGCTCGGCACGTCGTCTGTGTCTCAGGGAGGCCAGAGAAGCGCTCTTGCAGCATTGCACAAACATGCAATACATATAACCTGTTTAGTGCAGTATCACGGCTCTCCTCTAGTACTGCCCCCGGAGACACCAGCCACCCGTCCTCAAACCAGTCACCCAACACAGTCAGGCCCGAGTCCCTAAGGAAGTCGCGCAACCTCGCATCCTGAAACATCCTCTCATCCGCGACTTCAGTCACCACCATGGAGGGGGCGAAAGGCCCACATGCCCCAGACCAATGCAGAAGTGCGGTCCAGGCTCTGGTTGTGCACTGCACCGTATCCACACCGCACACCCTAGGGCGGGGGAGGCTACCGAGGATTCTAGACAAGCTGTCGGGCCATACCGCATCACTCTCTGGTGAAAGATGCGGCAAATACCAGATAGGATGCAGCCAGTAGTACGCAAAATGGGCCTGTGCACAATGGTAGTAAAGCTCCAAATTGGGGGCGGCGAGACCACCCAGCTCAAAGGGCAACGTCCGCTTCTCCCATGCAATTCTGGGATGCTCACCCGCCCAAACCAGTCGTATCAAAGCAGACCGAAGACGCCGCAGAAAGCTTGTAGTAAGAATGAGAGGCAGATTTACAAACCAGTATAAAAATGTAGGCAGCACTGTAAGTGAAAGAGGCAGCAAGCGCCACGTCTCCACTTTATTCTGCAACCACGCAATAGCCCTGCCATAATTAGCCAGACAAAGTGTCTCCACGTCTCTACTTAACCAAGCTCCCAAATATCGCACCGGTCAGTCCGTCGGATACCGGGAGGGAAATTCCACCGTCCCCACCGAGAGGGGCATCACCACCGACTTCGACCAGTTGATCATAATACCGGAAAACGTGCCAAATCGCACTATCTCATCCATGAGCACGTCCAAATTGTTCTGAGGCTCACGAACATACAACGCGATATCATCCGCATACAAAGATATTAAAATAGGCTGCTGCGAAACGGCAGCCCCCTCTTGTTATGATGCTGCCGTAGGTACGCTGCAAGAGGCTCCAAGGCCACTGCAAATAGCAGCGGGGAGAGAGGGCACCCCGGAGGAGTCCCCCGAGCCAACCGAAAGGGGTCAGAAGCATCACCGTTGAGCCGCAGTATGGCAGTGGGTTCTGTATACAGCAGCCGAATCAATTGTATGAAACGCACACTCACGCCCACTCTAGCAAGCAGTGCAAAGATGCATTCCCATGCCAGCGAGTCAAAGGCCATAGTGGCATCCAAAAACACCGCTGCCGCATCATCCTCAGCATGGATCGTGCTCGAGATCGTGAAATACATACGCAAAATATGAGACGTAGATCTGCCAGGCACAAATCTAGACTGATCCGGTAGTACCAACTTCAGGAGTAGCGGCTGCAACCGAGCCGCAATCATCTTAGCCAAGATTTTATTATCGATATTAATCATAGAGAACGGGCGATACAAGTCACAGCAATGTGGATCCTTGCCCGGCTTAAGAATCATAACGATCAAAGCCTCGCGAAGAGAGGCTGGGAGAATCCCAGTCTCCATAACCTCCGCATAGACCTCCAAGAGGTGAGGAGCCAATATGTCAGCATATTCCTTATAAAACGCAGGAGTCAACCCGTCCAATCCAGGGGACTCATCTCCGGGCAAACTGCGGATCGCCGCCTGGACCTCCTCGACGGAGAAGGGAGCATCAAAATAAGACCTGTGTGCATCGTCAAACCAGAGCAAGGAGATCTCAGAAAAGTAAAAAAGTAGTCCCGAGCCAGTCCAGCAGGCTCAGCGTAGAGATCCATGAAGAATTGAGTAAAAACCTGCATTACTCTGTCTGTCCCCACCACCCGCTCACCTTCCGCGCTGTCAATCTCAGTAATGTAATTGATGGCCCAAGGCCTGTGCAACATGCGCGCCAGGGTGCGCCCGGCCCTCTCCCCCTCACCATATCACTGAGCCCTGGCGTATTTCCGCAGAAAACAGATCTCCCGAAGGGAGGCCTCCTCATATCGTGACACAGCGTCCCGCAGAGCCGCCATAGTAGCACCCGACCAATCTGCCACCAGGTGCCGCTCTAAATCAGCAATCTGGTCCTTCAAATCAGCCAATTCCCCCCGTAACATCATTAACACACCATGTTGTTTCATGAGACACATGCCACGAATCACCGCCTTAAAGGCCCCCCACAACATGCCTGCTGAGGTCACAGATCCACAGTTCTCTGAAAAATAATGAACGATGGCCTCACAAACCTCTTCACGGAATACACTGTCCCGCAGCACCCCATGAGGCAGGCGCCACAAACACTCACGTCCAGGCACACCAAGCACTGCCAATACCAATTTAACCAGTGAATGATCCGATAGCGTTTGCGCCATATGTTCCACTGACTGAACCCAAAGCTCCACATCCCTCGAGCCCAGCCAACGATCTATGTGGGACCAGCTATTGTGAATGTCGTTAACGCACGTGCCCTCCCACGCAGCTGCATGCTTAGCTCTCCTTTAGTCCACCAAAGCCCCCTCCACCATGATGGACGAAAGAGCCCTAGCAGCAGCAACGTGCTGCGCCCTGGCCTGGCTCGACTTTCTATCCTTAAAACAGTCTAACATGCTATTAAACAGACTGCCAATGGGAACACACTACATAATCTGCATTGCTTCTCCTTTAGTTTAAATATGTGTTTCATAACAACATGTTTTGAAAACACTGGAAGAACAGTTTTATCAACTTTGGAGGTTAGGCAGTTCAATAAACTCTGATGGGCACTGAAGTCAAAAGGTTTTGGAAACCACCAAGAAAATACCACACAAAAAACACGGAAACCAGGACAGATTAGGTATACCTCTCCGCCTCCTTGAACTACGGCCCTCATTATGAGGTTGACGGATGGGAAAACCCATCTGTCAAATTGCCGACAGGGTGGCCGCTGCCGTAGTGGAGACCACTTCACCGGACCTATTAGGTGTCTCCTGGTAGGCCGGCAGGCGGAAACCAACCTTTTCTGCCCGCCGGCCTTGCGGGGAACATGTGACAGCATTGTTTCTGGCTTATAATCGAGCCAGCGGCAATGCTGTTGCCTGCAGGGTGCACCATCGCAATAGCAGACAGTGAACATTGTGATGGTGCAAGGTAGGGTGACCAAGGCCGTAACTGTCAGGGCAGCGCTGAATGCAGTGCTGCCCTGGCAGATTACGATCTCTGCCACCTGCAGGCCATTGGGATCATGGATCACGGAGGTTGTGGTGGAACCCTGGCGGTTTGACCGCCAGGATCTGTATGTGGCGTCGGACCACCACAGAAGTGGCAGTCTTCACTACCACCACGGGGCTGGCAGTCTGAAGACGCCAGCCTCACAATGAGGCCCTATACGTGAGTTACTTATATGGAAGATTCCAGTTGAGATAATGAATTTTAACAAGCAGAATGTGCCAAAGGCACTGAAAGAACACTTAACTACTAAACTTAGAAACCCAGTTGGCCACAGAAAGAAAGTTCGAAAATAATTTCTGAAAAGGAAGATCTTAGAAATTAAATCAATGCATTCATTGGAACACTATACCAATCTAAAAGCTAACTGAAATAGTAGACATCCCTTCTGAAACAATGGGGGCTCCAGCAGAACTGAATGGAACCATGGAACACCACACTTCAAAGTTTGAAGCTACAACCCACGTCTGAGTTTTGCAAGTAAAATTGTAGATGCCTCATAATAAAGAGAAAATGTGAAGACTTAGAAAATTGGTCACATAGGTCAATCCTGCGTATCCTACGGGTGACTGAGGGAGTCGAAGGTTTTGAAGCTACACCCCAGAAAGGTAGCTTGATGATCGGATGGGTGGCCAGAAATCTGCGAGAATATGCCCTCTGCGAGGTAGAAAATGAGATGTTGGAGCGTTTAACAATTGCTGATGCCACGAAATCCCTGCCTAACCACTGAATCCTGGGGCAACCCAAGACCTTGAGTGGTCTTATTAAAGTGGAAGATCTCACCATGGCTTGGGAAATGCAATCATCAGTACTTCTTTAGCATATATGTCACACACTTTCCTGGTTCTAACCGCAGGGACGATGCTGGAATGCCAATCCCCATCTGGGGCTGAGCAATATAACAAGTTACCACTGTCTGGTTCCACTGACAGCCTCTAGGGAGTAAAGGAGGATGGGATAAAACTTGAAAGTCATGAACCAATATCACTGGGGGAACAGCTCGACTGCCTCATACATTGCCTAGAAGGTTAGGGCTCCCTGGACTTCAATATCTCCTAGCACGTGCGATACGCTACCAATGACAAAAACAATGTTATCTACGATTCCCTACTTAGAACCCCAACAATTATTTACACTTCAGATACACTTACAGGCATCTTCATAAACATGACATGAAAGAGAGAACAGCAGCCAGTCCAAGAATAAATGAAGAACTTCCGGAACTCCAGAACATACGGGAAATCTGAGTCTGAACGCGTACAACTATAGTCTCTTGGAAGTTATCCCAAGGTGTCAGATACAACTTGTCCAGAACACAATGACAAAATTTCATTTCATATATGAAGAGTTCAGAGGGCTACAAAAAGTGTTCAAAGCGCTGGGCCTCAGGGAGGGCTCTATACTCCAACAATGTTCAGAGTTCAAAAAAGGATCACACCTCAGGAAGAAAGTCTTGAAATATCACAAGCCTATGGTTTAGTGCACAATAACCTGAGAGTTAAGTACTTAGCCTTAACAAAACTGGAATTGGAAATCAAAAACAACAGGAAACTCAGTGCAAGAAGCTCAGCAGAAGTGGAGTTGTAACTCATGGAATAAAACACTGGAAGCATCGCAGATGCCACATCACAAATTTATCAGAAGGACTTAAAAGACAAGAGCACTGGAAACTATGGGCGAATCAGGAGACAATCTCAGGGAAGAGACTTGCGCTGGACTGGGACACAGGAAGGTGAGTGCAGGAATGATGTTGGTGCACGTTGGGAACAGGTTCAAGGCCAAGTGTTGATGCAGATTCAATGAAGGTATTTATACAGGAAGCCAAAAGTGTTCCAGAAGGGTAATTGGCCCCAGTGGAGTTCTGGATTATTCCAATTAACCTTAGGAGGGGGAAATACGAGTGTTGCTTAACAGGAGAAATTAACCTACCCAGTAGCAGGTGCAAACAGAAAACGACATATGACCATTACAGTGGAACCCAAGTGCATGAAGGTACATCCTAGTGTTCTTCAGAGGAAACGTGGTTATTCTAACTGGGCAGGTGATATTTGCAGGTGCGAACTGGATAAAACATGCTTAGCAACAAAGCAGGAGGGTCAATAGTTCAGATTTCATAGGGAGCAGGAAACCATAGAGAGAGCACGAGCCTGGGAGGCGCCACTAGGGAAGCAAGTATCACTGGGATTATTTGGGTTAGGGAGGAGCCACAAAGGAAGGATGATATGGGCCCGGGCGGAACACCCACTGCACACAGGACACAAGATGAAGCCATGACAATATACATTTTCAATTTTTTTTGGTCTGACCTCTGAAACTGCAAAAATAATAAAAGAAAGTAGAGCATCTCTACCCCACTTTAAAGAACTGAAGGTACTGGTGAATACTGTAGTAATTTCCCACCTGGGAATAAATTAGCAGGGAATATTCCAAGTGATCCAGGAAGTTGAGAAAGCGTGAACATTCGAGTGGCAGCTACAGGGAACTAAAGGCAAGTATAATTTTAAAAAGCGGATTTGTTAGAATGTTTGAGAGTTATGAGAAAGAGCGATGCAATGCAAGCTTTATGTTTGTGGAGCTCTAAATAATGCCACAGAGTAAATTCATGGGTAATGGAATTAGGTTGCGGTGATGGAGGTTTACAGGGATCAGGTCTTTTTCCCGACTGATGGGAAAAGAGAATGGGCAGCAGGGGAAAAAGGTTAAAGGAGAAGGGAAGGCAGGGAGAGCATGTCAGGAGGTAGGATCCCTCCTGACCCTCAGGGTGTTCATGATTGGGAATTGCTTAGGCTTCATACTAGATGTATCAAGGTTTATCAATGGGGATGCAGATTCTAACAATGCAATGTCCAAGTGGGGCACACGAGGCTCTAGAGAAAGGTACCACCTGCTATTAAGAAAGATAAATCACAGATTAAAGAGGTCATGGTGAATTATATGTTAGTCGGTATCTGAAGAGAGAAACACCCTTAAGTTTGAAAATGAACATAAATGAGCAGAGATTGTAGCACAGATTTAAGGCTACACTTCTTTCAGGAGGGCAGAGGGATGATGTTAAGAAACCAGGCATATCACCAACAGCTCTGTCTGACCAGGGTCCAGTAAATATGTTGATAATTTTAGATAAGCAAAGTTATAGGAACCGCAAGGCAGGATGAAGTATCAAAGGTCCTCTCTTAGAGAAAGAAGGATTCAGCCTGAAAATAAAAAAAACTGTACTAGATCTTACTGTGAATATAATAATGAGGGACGTTCTGCTAAATATTGCATCAAAAATGCTCCAATAAATATTTTTTTCTGATTCTGGTTAATGTGTTTGCAGCATGCAGTGCAGAAAGAAATGCATTCGTTATATAGTCAAATTCTACAAGTATACAACACTCCACAAGAAACGATACAAAAATAGTACCTGAACCTTGACTTTGAGGAAATACATACTAAATTGATTGGTAACCATTGATTCCAAACATATAGCTGTTCCTGGAGAACTTTTTGTTGTTTTTTTAAATAGTGAAATAATTTTTAAAACAGCTAATTGATGGTTTCTTTCTAGAGAAACTGTCTCCCTTCAAAATTATTTATATATTTAACCTCTGACAATTATCATGCAATCAAAATAACAAGAAATTATTTGCAAACACAGCACATTAGGCATCATTAGTAAGTGACCTTGTGTGAAAAAATGAGTAACGTTCATAAGAGCAGAATGTATAATCCTGTGGAAAAACACAAAACCACAAGCAATAGGACCAATGCTAAAGTTGCAAAGAAACAATGGATAAACTCTGTCTGCCCAGTTCTCTCTGACCGAGGACCTCTTGTTGTAAAATAAATGAAGAGGACCTTTCATTTAAAGAAAACAACATAAATGGAGCAGATCCGGTTGTTTATATATTCTTTAGTAAGGAGCACCAATTAGGCAATCAGTAGCCTCAAAAAGTAACATCAATATGGTCAACATGTCACCCACTGAATACGTGAGAGAATATAAAACCTAGGGCCAGATGTAGGAAACAGTTTGCGACTCGCAAACGGCAAAAATTGCCGTTTGCGACTCGCAAACTGGAGTTTCCTATGCAGAAATGCATTTTGCGAGTCGAGACCGACTCGCAAAATGCATTTCCGACTCGCAAATAGGAAGGGGTGTTCCCTTCCTATTTGCGACACGCAGTGGTATGCAATTCCATTTGCGACCGAATGGAGTCGCAGTTACCATCCACTTGAAGTGGATGGTAACCCACTCGCAAATTGGAAGGGGTCCCCATGGGACCCCTTCCCCTTTGCGAATGGACCACAAAATATTTTTTCAGGGCAGGTAGTGGTCCAAGGGACCACTACCTGCCCTGAAAACATTCCGAAACAAAAGGTTTCGGTTTTTTTTCTTAAGTGCAGCTCGTTTTCCTTTAAGGAAAACGGGCTACACTTGAAAAAAAAAAACTGCTTTATTAACAAGCAGTCACGGACATGGAGGTCTGCTGACTACAGCAGGCCTCCATGTCAGTGAGTGCCCATAGTCGCTATGGGGCCGCAAATTGCGACCCACCTCATTAATATTAATGAGGTGGGTCTTTGCGACCCCATAGCGACTCGCAGACGGTGTCTGAGACACCGTTCTGCATAGCAAATTGCGAGGTGCAATTTGCGAGTCGCTCGGACTCGCAAATTGCAAGTCGCAATTTGCTTGGTACCTACATCTGGCCCCTAGTGACTGCTAGTCTTAAAGAAGATATCCAAGACCTTCACAAGAGAGGGCGACCTGTCAGAATAAATGCACACTAATATCATTGAACCTTTATAAACAAGCATTGTCAGTGCAACGGGTCTTGCATCAGATCGAGTTAGAGCTATTAGCGTTGTAAATAAAAAAAAAAACACAGCACGATCGCACTATGTAAAATGCAGCGCGATCGTGCTGCATGGAAAATAAACAGATAAAGTAGTCCGGAAACCATGCTGAAAACATTGAGCCTTGTATGTTTGTAGTAGTTTACTGGTACTGTGTAGGTGGGCTAAACACGAGAAAAGGCATGACGTATGTATGCCTTTTACAAATGAAAGCAAGCAGATTTTAAAAGGCAAGCCCATGAACCAATGTAAGTGACTGACGTGACATGGGCGTGGTTGGAAGCCCAAAGAGAGATTACAGAATGGGACGGAGCATTTTGCTCTCGCCCATAAAAAGCAGTGGTGAACAACCCCCTCAATATACAGATATGTCAATCTTTTTGACAATAATGCAGATCTGTTTAACAAAACATCACAAGGTATGTTCAGGCCTTGGCAGAAGACTTTTTGATCCTAAACAGCATCTGTGTGGCTTCACATAAGTACTGTGATCAACATTTTGCATATCACTGAGCCTTCGTTCAAGCTTTGAACAAGGTCATATCATACCACCTGCAATAAAACGCGTAGAAAGCTGCACTACTAATGCCCACTCCTTCAAAATCATCATTGAATTCTGCATCAAGAGTTCTACACAAGAGAGGTATGGACAATAACACTCGATGAGAGGCATGATAAGGACTAATAAAGGATTCCAACGAGGAGGACTTCTGGCTCATATTCTCTTTGTCCTGCGTTCCATGACTTTTATAATAGCCTGCCATCAGTCACCCCGTATAAAGAAATATAAAAACCATAGTTTCTCTATGCAAAGTACTCTTTCATGTTGGTCAATGTGCCACTATAAAGGGCCTGTCAAAGACTGGACACTGATATTTGTTCCAATTCAGTTTTTTTGACTGTCCGAGGAAAGGCCTATTCCTTCTTAAAGCTTCAATGCCTCTCCACAATAAGTGTCAGATGTGAAAACATGTGTCCACAGAAAGGGTTCCAACTGTAAGAGATGCCAGAAGCCCAAATCTTCCAGAAATTCAAAGACTGAAGACTGTGTGCCTTGTCAGCGAAGAAGATGGTGATAGGACTAATACAAGACTGAAAATCCTCAATAACTTCCAAAACAAATCAGGGACAAAAATTACTTATTAGAGGAGTGTGGAACCCGCAGAAAAATACTAAGGGGCTGATTCACAAAGGTAAACTTACACTTCTCTGGTAGTTTCCAAGTGTTTGCTATTTACAAAGGGATTTACAAGTAGTATCTTTACGAGTGTGGAGTCTCCGTACAGGTCTTTTTAGGTGCGGAGACTTCGCACTTATAAAGATACTACTTGTAAATCCCTTTGTGAATTGCAAACAATAAGACACTTGCATGAAAGTGTAAGTTTACCTTTGTGAATCAGGCCCCATGACTGCATTATGACGTGGGGATAAGGAAGGAAAGAACTCCTTAAATAGAGAATCGAAAGGGAAAGGAAATTGCAAAGATTTCACATGACAGGAGCCAATGGAAATTTAGAAGAAGAAATGCAAAAAAAAGTCCTCCAGGAAGACCAGGAGGTACTTAGTGAGATCTGGCTCCACCAGCTCCCTTCTCCAGTCAGAGAGCTGAGCTAAAAAAATTAAATGGGGCAAGCCAGGCACTACTAACCAGAGCGCTCACCCAGAACCCAGGAGAACAGAAGGCCCTGACCCCTAGTAACTCCAGATGAGTTGACCTCCAGCAGGAACCCACCTGTATCAGAGTTTTCACGCCGGAGCCTTCTAGATTCTATGATACAGCCTGCAAGTAGGCACAACACCTACATCCCTACAGGCCCTTATGAATTCAGCATTCATACTGCTTGATATAAATACATCGACTAAGACTAACCAAGTAAAATACAGAATGTTAACATGTAATTCAATATATATTGGCATCATGAGAGTATAACTGATCTGAAAACTCCCCCTCCAGGCCCTGTGTGTGCCTGTCCACTGCTGCAGCCCTTCTGTATGCCTCCTGCCTCCTGCCTCCCCTCTATATGTCCATCAATTTATCTCTGAACCACTGCAACTCACTGTGTACCCCACTTGCCTCCTGTCTCCCCTATATTTTCTCCTAGTCTCCTGCATCCGCTAGTGGCCCCCCATTCTGGAGGGATGGTGTATTAAACAACCCTCAATTGCTCTAATTTTTTGTTAATCACTTCTGATTTTCACAAACATTGGGAACGATCAATAAAAATTAAGCCTGGAGATCAGAGGGCGATATTTCCGACGCCCTTCTAGTCATCGGCCTCACTTTTTAAAAAATCCTTCGATTTTCGCAAACATCAAGAGAGATTTTTTTTTTTTTTAAGGAAATTGTGTGAGGAGGAAACCTTAATATAAACCACCCCACCTGGGCATTAGTGGGCCTTTGTCTCCCCAACTTGTTCAAGGCAGGGGCTGTTTTTGATTTATTTGTAATCCTGCTTTGCGGAACATCGGGTAGTATGTATAACCCTCTCCAGTCTCCCTAGCATGGGGGTAAATTACCCCCTTTTCATTCTCACCTTTCCACAGAGTAAACAGACTTTAAAAACGTCAGGGGCTGGTGAGCAGTTGTCCTGGCACCTGCTATTCACATCTGTATCACATTGAAACAGGACAGATGGATAGCTTCCAGGGCATAAACCTCTTCTTGCCCACACTATTTTAGGGCATGGAGGGGTAGGGCAGTTGTCAATGAGAATCAGAGGATTTGCAAAGAGATAAGGCAGTGGGTGGTGGCTTTGTATTGTCTGCTATGACATTGAAAATGGGTCTTGTCGTACTTGTTGGACTGTTTCTTCAAGGTATTTTTATTTTTGTCACAAACATCTTTGTTAGGCTGTAGCTCTGAATACAGAGAATTAATAATGTGTGCTCTGATGTCCACGACAATCAAAAATACTCAACAACACTCTAAAAAAAAAGTTATACTTTAATAGGTTTTCAACATGAAACCACTACATAACGTGCATGAGTAACTCCAAAAGCCACACGTCCATTGATTGGTAAAAGACTAGATGAGGTGGGGAAGGGAATGTAGAGAAACTAAATAGCCAGTCATTCAATTGAACCACCCTACATTACTGGGAGAATTCCCTGCCTTAGCTCTCACTTTCCTAGATATCAGAAACCATAGTGGCACCCACAAACTACTCTACACTGGATCAGCTTCTTTCTCTACAATTGCATGGGAGCTGTGAACCTCCTCAGCATCTGAGAAGAATATCCTGATACATCCCAGCCTTCCATGTGGTCATTTCATGGAGAGTGTTGTGGCAATACTCATCTCTTCTGTTTCAAGAGGTCCAGTATCCCGCACCTCAGAAACCAAGATATCCAGTACCACCAACTTAGGGTCTTCACCATCCATGAGTGCTTGGACCCATGGGATGCGCAGGCTCAAAGTCTTTTCCTCATCCTTCAATTTATAAACTTTCGGCTTCAGCTGCACAATAGCACTTATAGAGTAGGTTTTAAAATCTTGTAAATTTTACAGACTCCTGTGCAGATCTGACAGTTGTAAATTACTGTCCCCCTTTTGTCTGATTATGCCCTAGTCCTTCTTCTTTGTCTCTGGCCGCGGCTCACTAGCCTCTTGTCTGCCTTTCGTTTAATGCACTGTTATCTCTGTATTTATTGGCTGTGACTTGAGACTCTTCATCACCACAATTTTGATAATTTGTTTGCCAGAAATATTGAATGCTTTTTAGAAGACAGATTTGTGCAAAATTGTCAAAGCATTATACATAATTTATTTATGAACAGGCAGCCAATGTAAGGCTTTGAGGGCAGGGGTAATACCATCATATGGGTTGAGGTTACACAACAAGCGAGCCACTGCATTTTGGACAAACTGCATGAGGGCAATTAGGCCTATAGGGGCATTTAGAAATGGTGCATGACTATAGTCAACATATGACTGAACTAAGGAATAATCATCACTGTCCTTAATTCCTTGCCTAGAAACAAAAAAATATATTTTTCAAGAATTTCAGATAGAAAACCAGGGCATTGCAGCTTCTGTAAGATATTATTAAGGCCTATCAGCAGTTTAATAGAAAAGTTAAAAGGGTTGAGCTACAGGATCCGCACCATGATAGTCTCAAAAGACAGTGGCGCTAAGACAGTAAAGAAAATCTTCCCATGATGAAATTCAAAATCAAAACCTTAAAGGTTTATTAAAATTTAAGAGTCATTACAGAAGGCAAGGATGGTTAGTCAAATTTAAATCAGCATCAATAATGCATTGAATAAAGTCATTTGCAAGAGGTAATAACATAAGGGCATTTATCAAAGTAAATAAATAGCCAGAACCAAAATATAGTGCCGCAAAGCACAAGCATAAAAATGGGCATCGCAGACGTTTTTCCGGGGGGGGCGGAATCGTTGCTGTGACCTCGTAGGCCGCAGCGTGCTGCTTTGAATTACTTTGCATTAAGTTGGCTTTCTATTGGTGGTACATGACTGTTCTAATGCAACCATCCGAGGGTTGTGATCCAAGCCCTATCTATTAACAATAATAGAGCAGGTTTTGCACCAAAAATAACACCTTTTGAGAATGGTGTTAACTTGGGGAAATGCTTTTATTTCTTCCAACTTTGCATATGGTGCAATCTACAGCACACATCAAAAGTGAGAAACGTTTTAAAGTTGGTCTAGGCACAGACATTAAAAAAAATCTTCCCATGATGAAATTCAAAATCAAAACCTTAAAGGTTTATTACAATTTAATAGTCATTACAGAAGGCAAGGATGTTTAGTCAAATTTAAATCAGCATCAATAATGCATTGAATAAAGTCATTTGAAGAGGTAATAACATAAGGGCATTGTAACGGGGTGTTCCCATTACAAAACGCTCCTGATGACGTATCGGACAGTGGCGATACGTCACTGCCGCGTCTCCCCGTTGCCGGGGAAACGCGCCGAGAGCCAGGCTGCCAGCCTCGCGTTGCCGGGGAAACCATTACGGTTTCCCGGCACGAAGAGGGTAGAAAAGAAAACGCACCGGACCGAGAAGGAAAGCCCGTCGGAGAGGAGGAGAGCGAGCGGGAGCACCCGAGAGTAATACCGCATTGGAAAGAAGGTCGAGGAAAGCCTGGGGACCCCGGAGAGACCGCGCAAAGAAACCCTGAGAGGAGAGTGCAGACGGAGGACTGCTACAACGCCAGCCACGACCCTGGAGGGTCGTGGCTAACCAAGGTACGGTCCTTGTGGACACCAAAGAGGGGCACAACTAAAAAAGGGACTGGGGAGGGGATATAGAGGAGGGGAAAGGAGAACAGGGGAATTAAGAAGGGGCACAGCAACCAGCACCTGTGTGCCACCTTTACTACACCCCTATTAGGTTTGTTTTGTGTGGACACATTTTTTCTTCCTCACTTCCTCACCACCACCAAACCCTTCCTTGTGTTCTTTTCCTTTCTTCCCCAGTCCATGTTAGGGAAAAGAGGGGAAACCCTATTATAGGACCCTATAGTTACCCGGCGTTTTGTCCTTCTATTTTCGGTTCCATCCTGGATTCCCCTGAGAGGACCAGCCACCACGAAACCTGAAAGAGAAGAAACAATTAGAAGACACCACCAATCCGGGAAGAGGACAAAGCAGACGAACAAGCTCACAAGTGCGGGAAGAACAACCACCACTATCACAACCCTTTATTACTATCAATTATTTAGAATAAACCACTTATATAATCAACAACATATCTCTCCGTTGCCTTTATACTGTTCGAACTGTCACAGTGGTGTCAGAAGTGGGATAGTTGTTTAGGACGCCTCCCCAGACAACCGAACAGTGGCAATCATGAGCGACACCCCCCTCGTTGGAGGATATGATTAAGCAATTGGCCGAAGCACAGCAACACCTGCAACTGGTGTGGGAGGCGCACCAGCGAGAAGCAAAAGAGGACAGGGAAGCCCTGCAGTCCGCTCTGAAGAGCCAGGCCACCATCCTTGCAAATAACCAATTAGTCCACGAGACGGCCATGAAGAAATTAACTGAAACTATTGCTGCTAGTAAGGTTCACCCCAATGTCCCAAGTTCTGTGTTACAGAAGTATCAAGAGGGTGAAGACCCCGAAGCCTTTTTTACTAATTTTGAGAGGGTAGCTTCATCTGCCCAATGGCCTGAGGACAGATGGGGGCAGTATGTAGCGCCCTTACTTACAGGGATATTACAAGCAGCATACCAAGCAGCAAACCCGGGGGGAACCACGCCATACCAAGAAATAAAGACAAGTATCCTAGAACGGGTGGGACATGACACTGAATATTATAGGGTCAAATTCCGGAAAATCAAATGGGGACCGAATGAAGACCCCCGAACTTTTTACTATTGTGTAAAGGATTTGGCTTTGAAGTGGTTGGGTCCCTCCGGTAATAGTAGAGAAGAAGTGATCCAAACAATCATACTCGAACAATATCTTGATGCTTTACCTACAGCAACAAAACATTGGATTCGTCAACATCCTAAAGTAAATACGGAAATGGCAATCGATCTGGCATGTGCCTATCATCGTTCGGTGGATGTCAAGAATGTACCAACCCGACCCAGCGTAAAACCAGGGATACCCAACCTTAGAAACCCATCCAGAACCCTCCCAGACGAACCCATTCCTCGACGGCCCATAGACCAACCGCCAGTGACTGGACCTCAATGTTACAACTGTGGGGAATTGGGACACATCGCCCGTATGTGTCCAAGAAAACTAGATAGTAGTGAGCCAATGGAAATCGGAGTAACTCGACGACGGGTACTGTGTACAGGCCGAGGTAACCTGAAGTATAAACATACCCTGCAAATTAATGGACGAGCAGTATGCGCCCTTATTGATTCCGGGTGCAGTCAATCCGTAGTAAGAAACAATATAGTAAACATGGCAGGAAAGGAAGGAGAGCGCTGGGTGAATATTTGCTGTATTCACAGGGATAAAGAGCAATATCCATTACATGATCTAATAATAGAGTGGAGAAATTATCGGTATGTCCTCCCCATGGGGATAATGACCGATTTGATCGAGGAGTGTATCATTGGGACAGATTATGAACATTTCTCAGAACTTCTGGATCACGTCAGAAAACCCAAATGGACACAAGACTGGTGGGGGGAAGCTCCTTTTTCTAACAGCGATATTGAATGTCCCACAACCCGTAGGAAATTGTCACGTAGAGAGAAACGGGCAGACAAAGCAAATCATCGGGAAAGAGAGGGATCAGGACATAATCTAGGGCTTGTGGCAGAAACACATGAGGTACCTATCAGTTTTCCCCAACGACAGAGAGAGGACCCTTCTCTTGCCCACGCCTGGAAGTCTGCTAAATCAGAAGAAACCGAGGAGGTGGGTCCCTACTTCTTAATTAAGAAAAATCTTTTATACAGGGTAACCACTACTCGTACGGGGGACCATAAACTCCAATTGTTAGTGCCCGAGTATTATAGAGAACAAGTCCTCACTTTGGTTCATTGTCAACCAGGTGGGGGTCATTATGGGAGGGACAAAACGAGGAGTACCTTCTTCGACGGTTTTATTGGCCGGGGGTTTTTGCCCATATACGCAAATATTGCTCCCAATGTCCCAGGTGCCAACTCACTGAACCAGGTAAACCTAAAAAAGCACCCTTAATACCCCTACCCATCATAGATATACCTTTTAGTAGGATAGGAATGGATTTGATCGGTCCTGTGGTACCCTCGACTAAAGGTCACACGTATATCTTAGTTATGGTTGATTATGCCACTCGATATCCCGAGGCTATACCTCTAAAAAGCATGACAACCAAGACTGTTGCCCAAGCTATGATAACTGTTTTTTCTCGAATTGGATTCCCACGTGAAATACTCACCGACCAGGGAACCCCTTTTATGTCTACACTTATGAAGCAGGTGTGTAAGACATTAGGTATTTCACAAATTCGAACTTCGGTGTACCATCCACAGACGGACGGGCTGGTGGAAAGGTACAACCGAACCATAAAACCTCTACTAAAGAAAGTAGTGGAGGACACGGGAAGAGACTGGGATCAGAAGTTACCATTAGTATTATACGCAATACGAACCCATGAACAGGCCTCAACAGGCCATAGCCCTTTTGAGCTCGTGTTCGGGAGACAGCCAAGGTCCCTTTTGGACATGGCCATTGAAACTTGGGAGGAAGAGGCAGAGGAAGGGGGAAAACCTTTATTAGAGTATACCCACAATTTACGTTCTCAACTCCACGATTTATGGGAAACAGTCAGAGCCAATATGGAACACGCTCAACAAAACCAAAAACAGTATTATGACCGAGGAAGTAAGTTACGGGTTTTACAACCTGGAGATCAAGTACTAATTATGCGTCCCACATCCGAACAAAAATTGGTGGCCAAATGGCAGGGTCCCTATAAGGTGTTACGATCCGTGTCTCCAGTCACTTACCTAGTTGAAGTATCGACCACTCCTCAGAAAACCCAAATTTATCACATAAATCTCTTAAAAAGATGGGAGGAACCAAACAATTCCAACACGGTCGTAGCAATGGGCAAAATGGTAGGTCCTAGCAAAAACTGGCATATCGAGTTTTACCCAACCGAACACCATGATGGGGAGGGGCTACCCGTAATAAACGAAATCTTAACGAACTCAGAAAAGGAACAGGTATATAGCCTACTAAAACCCTTCAGAAAGTTCTTTTCAGAAATACCAGGTAAAACCACCATGATAACCCATAAAATAAGGACTACACCGGGTAAAATTGTCAGATTAAGGCCATACCGTATCCCCGAGGCTAGGAGACAGATTATGGAGAACAAAATCCAGAAAATGTTAAAACTAGGCATGATAGAACCTTCCACTAGTCCCTGGTGCTCACCAGTTGTTCTAGTACCGAAACCTGACGGTACTATTCGATTCTGTATTGACTTCCGTAAGCTGAACGAACATTCCATGTTTGACACATATCCCATACCTAGAGTGGATGATGTACTAGAAAAACTGGGAAAAGCAACGTATATGTCCACACTAGATTTGACTAAAGGATATTGGCAGATTCCATTAGCCCCAGAAGATAAGGAGAAAACGGCTTTTGCCACGCAGTCCGGTCTTTATCAGTTCACTGTGTTACCGTTCGGACTACATGGAGCCCCAGCCACGTTCCAACAGTTAATGGATAGGCTGTTGAATCCATTTCAAACATTTACAGCAGCTTACCTGGATGACGTTGTTATCTTTAGTGAAACTTGGGATGATCCTCTACGACATTTACAACAGATATTCCACACTCTTGCAAATGCTGGCTTAACCGCCAACCCCAAAAAGTGCGTCATAGGACAATCAGACATATCATACTTAGGATACAAAATCAGTCAGGGGAACCTGCAACCTCAAACTAAGAAAGTAGACGCCATTCTAAATGCACCTAACCCAACAACAAAAAAAGAATTGCGTTCATTCCTCGGGTTGGTGGGCTACTATCGACGGTTCATACCCGACTATTCCACTCTAGCCGCGCCCCTCACTGATCTTCTGTCTAAATCACATCCTAATCGGTTAGTCCCTTTTTCGGAGCAACAGACGGCTAGCTTTGAACACCTAAAGTCCTGTCTGACTAGGGATCCCATTCTGCGGTGTCCAGATTTTTCCAAACCCTTCCATCTTTATACAGATGCCTCTGATGTGGGGTTGGGGGGCGTACTGACCCAACCAGATGGGGACGGTAGGGATCACCCAGTAGTATATATCAGTAGGAAGCTATTTCCCCGAGAACGACACTATCCTACCATCGAAAAAGAATGTCTGGCCATCAAGTGGGCCGTGGAGACTTTACAATATTACCTGTTAGGGCGGCCTTTTATACTGTTTACGGACCATGCTCCCCTCACGTGGTTAGCTACGCATACAGATACGAATTCAAGGATTTTGAGATGGTTCCTTGAACTCCAACCATTTTCCTTTCAGGTCCGTCACATACCAGGTCCCCTGCAAGCCCCGGCTGATTATTTGTCTAGATTCCCGGACTCTACTGAGGTCCTCGAACAGGACCTTTCGTGGGGGGGGGGTGTAACGGGGTGTTCCCGTTACAAAACGCTCCTGATGACGTATCGGACAGTGCTGATACGTCACTGCCGCGTCTCCCCGTTGCCGGGGAAATGCGCCGAGAGCCAGGCTGCCAGCCTCGCGTTGCCAGGGAAACCATTACGGTTTCCCGGCACGAAGAGGGTAGAAAAGAAAACGCACAGACCGAGAAGGAAAGCCCGTCGGAGAGGAGGAGAGCGAGCGGGAGCACCCAAGAGTAATACCGCATTGGAAAGAAGGTCGAGGAAAGCCTGGGGACCCCGGAGAGACCGCGCAAAGAAACCCTGAGAGGAGAGTGCAGATGGAGGACTGCTACAACGCCAGCCACGACCCTGGAGGGTCGTGGCTAACCAAGGTACGGTCCTTGTGGACACCAAAGAGGGGCACAACTAAAAAAGGGACTGGGGAGGGGATATAGAGGAGGGGAAAGGAGAACAGGGGAATTAAGAAGGGGCACAGCAACCAGCACCTGTGTGGCACCTTTACTACACCCCTATTAGGTTTGTTTTGTGTGGACACATTTTTTCTTCCTCACTTCCTCACGACCACCAAACCCTTCCTTGTGTTCTTTTCCTTTCTTCCCCAGTCCATGTTAGGGAAAAGAGGGGAAACCCTATTATAGGACCCTATACTTACCCGGCGTTTTGTCCTTCTATTTTCGGTTCCATCCTGGATTCCCCTGAGAGGACCAGCCACCACGAAACCTGAAAGAGAAGAAACAATTAGAAGACACCACCAATCCGGGAAGAGGACAAAGCAGACGAACAAGCTCACAAGTGCGGGAAGAACAACCACCACTATCACAACCCTTTATTACTATCAATTATTTAGAATAAACCACTTATATAATCAACGACATATCTCTCCGTTGCCTTTATACTGTTCGAACTGTCACAGGCATTTAGCAAAGTAAATAAATAGCCAGAACCAAAATATAGTTCCGCAAAGGACAAGCATAAACATGGGCATTGGCAGAAGTTTTTCCAGGGAAGGGGATGGGGAGGGGGGAGCGCTGCTGTGACCTCGTCTGCCGCAGCGTACTTGTGCAGGCAGCACAACTCTGCGGTGGTCGTAATGTTACGCTCCACTGTGAGCCTGCACAACAGGCTGCACCTAATTCCATGGGGGCAAGTGCCCCCCTTGCCCCTCCTCCAAACCCCCCACCCTCTCGCAGACACCCATGAGCATAAATCTGCCCAGTGCAAAGTCAAGGAAAATCTAAGTATAAATCAAATAGATGGACTAGTGTGGCGTTTGCATGGTTTATAAAGCAAGAAAAGTCCAAGTATACAGTCAAACACCAGTTTGCCATAGAAACCACTCCGTTAAAAAGGCAAGAAACCTCTGGCACATATCTTAAAAAGGGCACATTTTATACGTTTTCAAACTGTCAAAGCACACTTTCAACATGGTGTGAAGTGAGATTATATAGCTAACAACAAATCGTAATTCATTGAAACATGATACATGAAACAAGAAGCATTTAGGATCGCCTGCTTTGCAGGCATGATTAAACATAGATGTAAGGCATTGGGTTCTGTCCATCAAATCCACCTGGATTTGTTTGCTTTTTGATCACCTGTTTTTTTACCTTTTGACTGCGGGTTAGCCTCACAAAGGGTGACTCACCCATGGTAAACACACAGTAAGTGGCCAGCCACGTGTACCACCAGTGTCCCCCTTTTAAGAAAACGCTGCTGCGGTGCAGCAAGAGTAAGGGGCACTTGGCTGGTTACACATGAACACATGTGTGCATACCTGGGGGGATGCACGTGTAAGACTCCTGTGGTGCGCAGCCTGGTAAGTGCCCACAGGTAGCCTGGTGCAGAAGGGACTCTGCAGGATTAGTTATTGACCTGGGGGGAGGTCTTCTAATGTTAGTGTACACTCAAAAGGCTGCTCAGTGTGGTTTACTATCTTGTCTGCAGTGAAACCCCTGATAGCCACCTGGACTAAGGACTCTGACTACAGTTGCCCCCAGGAACAGTGTGGCTCTCCCCAAGACCAGGGAAGCTAGTCCCCTTACACCCATTAAGGATTAGTTGGGGAAGACCAGGTCTTATGCGCCAAGCAGAAGAGAAGCCCCAGCAGAGATAAAGGAGAAAGGCTGGTGAAGGGAGCCAGTGGGACCTGCCCCCTGCAACGTTCTCCACCTTGGAGGGCAGGACACCTAAGGAAAGGTGCTCTAGGTGGCTAGGGCTCGCCAACTGAAGCAATCTGGCCCAGGATGGAGCAAACTGGCCCAGTAGAGCCCAAACTATGAGCAGGAGAAGGATTTGATCTTTGACTTCCTAGCACAATCACAGAGAGCATGGAGTTCTGCTGCAGCATTGAAAAATGCCCCTGGAGTAGGCCACCACCCAGCGGTCACCACAAGGAGCAGTTTCTATCTCCAAACTGTGGGACATCCCTGGCAAAACAATATTGTCTTGGTGCCCCCTTAATAGACAGCTGCACTTTGAGAACAATTATCTTCTCCAAGTGACAAAAGTTAAAACAGTCACCTTTGACGACAAATCCTTTTCTGTCACCATGGCTTTACTCTGGAATTTACTATCCCTTCATTTAAGAAATAAGTTGCTATTGTTGTGTTTTATTAAATCCCTAAAACTCTTTCAGTTTAACGCTTAAATAATCCTTATATCTCCAGTCATTATACATCTAATCTTCATCTTTCTGATTAAGTGTAAGAAAACCAAGACACTCTGGTGGTAGTGCCCAAACAAATATCCTTTTTCATTTCATTGTATTTCAGATTTCCCTCAAGACAGTTCTGAACTGATGCACCCGCTTCTGCCACAACATCTGCAGTGTTAGCAAGAGGATTGAGATTAAAAGTTTGGAGCTCTCTAGCCTTTCTTTCGCCATATTTACCCAATTGGAGAAGCAGTCGACAAACAACCCTCTGAGAAATTAATCCTGGAGTAAATATGAAATCAACAGATGTCCAGTCCTTCCACCAACAGAGTACTTAACTATCCAGGGACTCAAATGAAAACTCTGGTCTAAAGAACTGACCCACTTTACTCCTTCTCCTACACCACCATGGGTCATTCATTTCACAGACTTGTCAGGGGAACATCTTCCCCTGCAATGAGTTGTGCTCAGGAGCCATCATACACCATTCTCTAGAACATTTTTGCTACTGAAGGCCTGGTATGAGTCTGCCATATCAACCAATCCCATAGGATGCTTCATCACTAAATGCTCTAACCTCCAGTTCATCAATTTTCGGTCCACTGGCCTTAGCAATGCCATCTTAACCCAGCAACTCTCACCAAAGATTGATCAATTGGCTGGTGCCTTTTTGTATTCCAGAGGTGCTGAGTTAGAGCCAATCCACACTGCATAAAGGCAGCAGCTGGGATACCACTTCTTATTTGAAGACTTTGTGACACGCTACCACCTACACTACAGCTCCATCTCTGGAGTATCAGGGCTGTAGAAAAGGGAGCCCATGCTGGAGTGGCTGAGAATGGCAGCCACCTCTGAGCTTGACTGACCCTACCCCCAAAGTCTTCCAAAGGCTCTGTTTTTGATTTTTTGATTGTTGGGTCATTTGGTAGGGATAAGAGAGTAGTTAAAGTACATTGACAACAAGTTTCTTCCAAGGTCTTCTGTAGGTCCTGATGTTTGGGTTGCAAGGTTTATGAGAGAGCTGGGTTGGTGGGGTGAAACTGATGGCATGGTGGTCACTCCAGGGGAAGGCAGTGATTCTTTGTGGTGGCGAGAGATTCTGTCAAGATCGAAGATTGCATCCAGGGTGTATTCAGCAGTAATTGATGCCTAAGGATATTTGGTGCAAGTTTGACAAACTCAATAGTAAGAGAGGGTGCTAAAATGTGTTAAACCATGTGCCGAGGTCACCCAAATCACACATTACTATAGTCAGAAAGAGTTGATGAGAAGAAGAAAGGCTTTGGTGGTGGCAGGTTTGTGAGAGATGGATGCAGATCAGCAGTATCAACAAAGAGACTGTGGGAAAAGGTGAGTACTTGAACAATATGGATGTCCATTGTGGCTGACAACTAGCAAAAGCTGTTGGTGGGTAAAGAACTCTTGAAGGCTGCAGCTGCTCCTCTCACGGTGTTCACAGAAGTTTGATTTCTGGTGATGGTTTTACCTCCCAGAGTCGTGCATCATTTTCATCTAGCCATATCACAAGTATGAAGAGGAGGTCCACAATAGAGTCTGCGATGAAGTCTGACTGTCGGTTCATGATCACGGATCTTGTACTGATGGGAAGGTTGGGCAGCTAGAGGAGACAATAGGAAGTGAAAAGGGGAGATGGTGGGGAAGAAGCATGAGAGGTGGCCAGAAAGAGGAAAAACAAGATTTGACAAGGTAAGAGGAGGGAGGAGACGGCAGGATTATGAGCTTGGAAAAGGGATACAGCAAAGATCCATAAACATGGTAGAAAATCCTGAGCTGAGAAAAGGCTGACCTAAGGGAAGGAAACTGGAGTAAAGGCAAAATGGTATACTGCAGGAAGAAATCTTGAGCTAAGTGCAGGGGTCAGCAGCATTTAGAAAGGATCCTGACCTGGAACTGATTTTCAGATATAGGAGGTGATGAGAAGGAATTGTGAGGGAGAAGATCTGAACTAAAAGAGAAGCGATCTAAGCTAAAAAGAGGGTGCCAGCTGTAATCAGGGATCTCACGTTAATAATAAATATAATGAGATAAAGAAAACGGAATACTGCCCTTAAAGAAAGAGGGATGGGGTTGGTTTGGGAAGGAATTTTAGTTATGCCCAGAGTCACTGGAATTATGTGGCAAAGGACAAATGATAAGCTAGAATTGAATAAATGACGCAGCAAGAAAAGGAAAACTATATGCCACTACTTATTATTTTGTCTTTTTACCCAATGTAACACTGGGCAAAGGTGCCTCCTCTTCAGCATCATTGAAAGCTCTAAAAGCATAAGTCAGGAACTGAAAGGTGATTGGTTAACCTTCACAATTAGCCTTCCACTGTGCAACAACTCTAAGTGCAGCAGTTTTACTTACTACTGATCCAGTGAAGTTGTAAACAATTGTTTGTGTTAAAATGTGCAAATCATGCAGCAGATGGTGGCTTATGTGACAAGTGGGGCAAATGCATCCTTATTAGGAGAACGCTGCAGGCGCAGAATCATATAATTTCTGTAGCCCAGTTATGCCTCACAAAGCCAAACAGAGCACTGAGTTGATTTATTTACAATTAAAAAGGCCTGCGAGCATCTTTGCAACCGTTAGTAAACCTCGGCCTCATTCTCGAGTAGAGGGGGCACCCCCGAATCTCTCCCTTTCAATTGGGCTAAAAACGAAGCCTCCTTCTTCTCAACTCTCTTACGGCAAGGGAGACATTTTTGAATCATTTTCACCTTTAGTCCCACCTTCAACCCACAATGAACATAGTGTCAAGTACTTCAATATTCATCTTTCATTCCTACATAAAATCCTTCAGTTCACAATATACAGCTGACACAAGCTCTTTTGTTGGCAGTCCTGGGCGGCTTTGATGTGATCTGTACTTCTCACTCCCCCTAAAAATACACATCTCCAAATTTCAAAGATTACAAACCAGACGGTCAGAATGTCCTTGCACCTTTGCAGGCGGGTTATAGCAAGCCGGCCCTGAAAGGTCTTCGTTGGTCCTTCAGTGGTGTACCAAAAGAAAGCTGACCTTCAGATTCTCACTTCACAGTGAGGAATCTAAGACGGACTTCAACCCATCTAATCCAACTGTGTTGTCAGTGTGTTATGCACCCTAACACAAGGAAGGAATTGGTCCCCGGCTGCTGTTTGAATGATAAAATACAGCAATCATCAGGGTTAGTGGGCCTCGCATGCCTCTCGGCTTCGGTGCCACTGCACCCGCTGCACCATTGGAAGCTACGCCCCTGAACTAATAAAGCACACATTCATCAAAACCTCAGACATGGAAGCAGATGTTTGGAGACTCAAGATCTGACACTCTGGAGATCATAATCAGTCCAGAGTTCTGCTCTGTGTCTAACTTCTTGCAATTCAGAAAACATTTGAAAACTAAATTATTCAATAGAGTGTTTGACTAGAGTGGGACAATGACCAAAGATTGATGGTTCCTGGACCAGTTCCCGTGATAGGCTGGTCTCCAACTCCCTTTCTCCGCATCGCCCACCCTCATCGATTTATTACTTCTGTATGCTTTTCCTTGAGTGCTGCGACCAAGGTGGGATGTGGTGCTACGTACAACTGCAAACTAAATAAGAACCAACTCCCAGCTAGAACTCATAATCACAATCATAACTTAAATGTATTCATCCTTAAATAACGGAAAGGTAACATTTTGGATCCTTGGAAAGCAGGACTGTGCCACTGGTTACTTAAACACAGGCACAGAACTTATCCAGCAGAAGTATTATAGAGGTTTCCTCGACATTTATCACTGTCACACTAGCAAGTGCTAAGGCCATAAGCCATGGACTCATGCTTTGTGCACATGGGATGCTCTCATAAACTCACATATTAGAACATAAAAGGGCAGATTCACTCACTTGTGCTAGGTTTGTGACGCAAACCAGTGCAAAATGTTTATTTGGAATTTACTTTCCAGAGCGAAACCTGTTTTGCACAGAAAAGTTCCCCGAAAGTAACGCAGAACAGCGATCCGTGCTGCTTTGAATTACTTTGCATTAAGTCGGCTTTCTATTGGTGGTACATGACTGTTCTAATGCAACCATCGGAGGGTTGTGATCCAAGCCCTATTAACAATAATAAAGCAGGTTTTGCACCAAAAATAACACCTTTTGAGAATGGTGTTAACTTGGGGAAATGCTTTTATTTCTTCCAACTTTGCATATTGTGCAATATACAGCACACATCAAAAGTGAGAAACGTTTTAAAGTTGGTCTAGGCATAGCATTTTCTCCTGACCAAGCATCCAGAACCTGCGCGGGACATCACACAAACAACACCCACGGCAGTGCAGAGGCGTGCAGGTGGCGCTATGCAGCCTAATTGTGTGCCAGCACTAGGGGAGAGCAGGACAGTGGCAAATCTTAGTTGCTATGGCACTTTCCTCCTGCTCTCTCCATCTAATGGCGTGCAACGCGGCAACCTTGGCTGCTGCGCTGCTCTGAGTGACTTTTTGTAAATATTTCCTGAACTCTTGTTCACATCCGCCTGGGCCACAGCCAATGGATGAGGGGTAGCGCGTTAAGACATAGAGGTCGATACCATGAAGGCAAGAAGGACAGGGTCAGTGTGGAGTGGATTTGGCGTGTGGAGTTACAAGAAACAGTTGAGCTGCCAACACAGTTTTGTGCTGTTCCCAGCTATGAGCTCTGTGAATGTCTCAGACATTTAGAGTTTCCGCTTCTTGAGAACATGGTTTCTTCAGAACGGCAGAAATGTACACTCCCTGGAGCATTAATCAAGAAATGGGAAGAGTGCGAAGGGGGGCGGGACCAGAAGGACTCCCACTCGAGGCACCATCTGATAAATACCTATCTGAGCCAGCAAGGCTTCACTCGCCTTTGTTCGGGGAGTTAGAAGCCGCAAAGCTGAGGAAAGCTGTCCGAAGATGGCGACCAGTCTGCAGATGGCGCTCGTGGTAGCGCTTGTCCTCGAGGCCTCCGTCTTGTCAATCATAGCAGGTGAGGGGTGGGACCTTTAAGTATAACGTGGGCGGGAGAGCGCTGAACATGCACAGCCTATGCCCTGCCCAAGGCTTTAAGAAGTGGCCAATGCCCACCACTGGAAGTTCTAAAAACCAGGTGCTGCGACGAATCCCTATCAGGATCTCCATTTTTGCCCTCACCTTGAAGGTTTAAAAAAATCTTAACTCAGCAGCAGTACCACCCTTCCCTGCCTTTGATGTAACTTCAAAGAGACTCCTTGGTTATTTCAGAGCTGAAGCATTTTCAATATTATATACAACAAACCCATTGTTTTACTTGTTTATCTTAAGCAACTAAAAACCATTGACAAAGCCAATCGTCGTTGCTTGTTTTATGTGTAGTGTAATTTGTTATATTATATATCTGGATGCAATGACAGAAAGAAGCAGCAAACTACCAGTGAGGCTGCACACTATGCCAAGCACAAATTTGTATCTTATGTTTTTTTAAAGCCACGCCCTTAATTATACAGACCACTCCCCTTTGAGAGAGCCCCCTCACCCACTCAGTTTTTTCAACCCACTTAAAGCCAAGGATCTGCTGGTGTATTGTATCATTTATGTAGCGCTTCATAGCCCCTAGTGGGGCTCTGAAGCACATTTTCAGATGAGTAGCTGCACTAGGAAGGAGTTGGTGCTTGACAGAGTGTCATATTTGTTGTGCTCTTAAGTAGGTAATACTGTGTGTAAGTGATTGGAGAGGTGCTCTTATCTTGGGTCGCAGCGCCTAGCAGCGTGACCAAGGAGGTGGTGTGGCAGATAAGAGACCAAATTTTAATTGGAGCTAAGACATGTGTGCAGCTACTCAGCACCAACCTAGGCAATGGGGCAAGAAGTGATGCATGTGTATAGCGAACAACAGGGTTAATCAGAGAAGACCCAGTAATCCAAATGGCCCTAAGTGCCAGACACACAAGCAGTTGACTGACTTAAACAATGCCAAATGGGCAAGAACGTGAATTGGTGACATGATCAGAAGCCATGTATGTTTAAAATGCAGAGATACCACCTAGGCTGCACAAAACACCTCTTGAATGAGGAGAGAAGTAGAATAGAAATGATAGTTGGCCACTTGAGCAAATCTCTAAACTGACACTCACCAGCTCCTGCTAGGCAAAAGAAGGTTAAAATGTGAATAAGGGTTCGCGCACTAGCTCCTTTCACGCTCCCCAGGTGGACAATTACCAGTTGGGCAAGCCTAAGTCAGGTCACGTCTCAGATCCTTGCCATGCTGGCACCCTGCACACCTGAGGGTGGGCGCAAATAGCATAGTAGGTTGTTGCCTGAGAGCACAAGAACAAATTGGCCTGTCTCGTGGTAACTTCTGTTCCCACCCCTGATGCGAGCCCAGTGCATTTCATAGATCCAAGAGGCCCTTGCTCTATCTAGTTCACCAAAGAGAGCATCCTTCTGTCCTTCCACTAAGGCCCGAGTCACTCTAGCTATGCTACTGAGGAAGAAGACATCGATTCACTCTCTTTTCTGTGACTGGGAATAGTTGAAACACCAGCAGACCTCCTTGTACCTTTTTAGTGGGGAAGCAAGGTAGTTATCCACACTACTCCATAAATGATCCCACCCCTCTCAGATGATTCTCCTTAGGGGGGACTTGCATGGTTTATTTTCAGAACTAGAACGCTTATATATGATGGCCTGTCCTCCCATGCCCCACTTAAAATCCTTCCTGCCTTTAAGGAGTAAAAGGCACATCTGTGGGCTAACCACAGACCTCTTGGGCCACCAGATTTGCAACGTTTTTACTGTGATATGTAAATCTCAGGTATTTTACTAGACATCAATGTATTCCCAGAGTCACCATTAAAACTCATCCACGAATGTTAAGGATTGAGATACGTTGATTTTCACAGCATTTTTTATTAAGCTTTATGTAATGTATAAATGCACTTTGAAGCTATGTTTACCTGGACTTCCTTCACTAGTTAAAGCTTTGGGGATACCATAGCAGCTGGTTGTGGAGTCCATTTTGTGGCTGACTTTTAACAATAACTTCTATTTTGGACTGTTTTACGTTGCCCCTCTACTACGGCCTTCACAATAGACTTACTGTTTTTGTAATGTTTTCTGGGGCCTTATAGGCTCATATACCTGTTTCTGTACTCGTGGCCCTACAGCTGTTTCTACAAAAAAATACATGATGCAAAACCTAGTGTTTATAAAGCTTTTAAACCTGGATGTATCCAGGTCATGTTCGAATAGTTGCGGCGAGTTCCCGTGTGCCGACTTTAGAAGGATGAAGGGTTGAGGTGATTCTGCTGAGGTGTTAACGAGATATGTAGGTTACACACAAATGCATGCAGCAGGTACACTAACAATCTAAGCTGTCTAAAGGGAACTGCAGTCTGCGATAAGCAGCGCAGACACAGATATCTCTGTCTGCGGGGACCATAGTTGTGCAGTGGATTTCCTTACAACCCGTGGGATTTGTGAACTTCAGGACACAAACAGAGCTATGCAGAAGCCAGCTGGGCGATAACCTGCATGTCACACAAATGTCTGCAGGAAGTGTGTTCACAAGTTGCACTTTCTCAAATCAGTATCTATCACCCGCAGGTTAATATTACGATCTCTGCAGCAGTTGCAGAAATCCACTGAGCGATTTTAGAGAGCTCTGCAGCAGGTGAATTAACGGTCAGTCACCTGGGACTAGAACAGGGGTACCACACCCAAATCTCAAATCATAAAGATGAGGTACCTTAGATCAGAGCCTGTGACCTGCACAGCAGGTGCATAATTACACCGAGCCTTCTTAATGAGACTGAAGCTACTGAGCAGTAGTACTGCCATTAATACTGCGACCTGCAGTTCACGCGGGGTTCACTGAGGCCAGTGTTCGATTAGTGAGCACTGTGCCCGCTCCAGCCCGAGCTCAACACAGTTAATGCAGTGCTTCCTTTCTCAAGCGTGACCTGTACATCCCGCCACTCCAGTGCCCATTGACACTTACACCTACAAGGATACGTCAGTCCACTCATACCCTGGCCTGCAGCGCCCTGAAGTTCCAGTCCTTAACCCCAGCTCTGCCAGTGGGCCTGCCCGGGCTGCAACTCTCTATAACAGTACCGATGCCCAGCACACATCTCTGCCAGTGCCCCCATATCTTGGCCTGCAGCGCCACCTACTGTTCAATCTGATTTGTAACAACACACACACAGCTCTACCGTTGCAATCACTGCAGCGCACTCACCTCCTGGGCACCAGCCCACACTCTCGTATTACGTATTTTGGGAACTCGGGCAAGGAACATTTTGGGGGCCATTTTTGCAACCACTGACTTTTATAATCCAGTTTTTGCTAATTCAAGTCCTATACTGCTTAACAATATTGAAATATACGTTAAAGGATAAGACAGAGAAATATTCACACAGGTGAGTTAGAGAGAAAATTTAATTTCCCAGGGGTTCATTGGAAGATGGAGGCCTGGGCAATTGCCCACTTTGCCTATGCCTTGAAACGTCTCTGGCCCGTACTGTACTCCTAACAGACCTGCAGCACACTCACACCCTGGCCTGAAGCCCCGTGACATGCCAGTACTGATAGCCACACACATCCATGCAGCACGCTCACATCCTGGCCTGCCATATCCCCATGACATGCCAGTACTGATGCTCCACAGAGAGCCCTGGAGCACACTCACATCCTGGCCTGCAGCATTCCCCGTGACATGCCTGTACTGATGCTAAACACAGAGCCCTGCAGCACACTCACATCCTGGCCTGCGTCATCCGCATGACAAGCCAGTACTGATGCAAAACACAGAGCCCTGCAGCACACTCACACCCTTGCCCGCAGAATCCACATGACATGCCAGTACTGATACTCCACACAGAGCCCTGGTACACACTCACATCCTGGCCCGCGTCATCCACATGACATGCCAGTACTGATGCAAAACACAGAGCCCTGCAGCACACTCACATCCTGGCCTGCAGTCCCATGACATGCCTGTAATGATGCTCCACACACTTCCATGCAACACACTGACATCCTGGCCAGTCCCATGACATGCCAGTACTGATGCTCCACACAGAGCCAAGGAGCAGAATCACATCCTGGCCTGCAGCATCACCATGACATGCCAGTACTGATGCTCCACACACATCTATGCAGCACCCTCACATCCTGGCCTGCAGTCCCATGACATGCCAGTACTGATGCTAAACACAGAGCCCTGCAGCACACTAACATCCTGGACTGCGTCATCCACATGATATGCCAGTACTGATGCAAAACACAGAGCCCTGCAGCACACTCACACCGTGGCCCGAAGCATCCACATGATATGCCAGTACTGATACTCCACACACAGCCGTGGGGCACACTCACACCCTTGCCTGCAGCATCCACATGACAGGCCAGTACTGGTGCTCCACACAGAGCCAAGGAGCACAATCAAATCCTGACCTGCAGCATCCACATGACATGCCAGTACTGGTGGTCCACACAGAGCCCTGCAGCACACTCACATCCTGGCCTGCGGCATCCACATGACATGCCAGTACTGATGCAAAACACAGAGCCCTGCAGCACACTCACACCCTTGCCTGCAGCATCCACATGACATGCCAGTACTGATGCTAAACACAGAGCCCTGCAGCACACTCACACCCTTGCCTGCAGCATCCACATGACATGCCAGTACTGATGCTAAACACAGAGCCCTGCAGCACACTCACATCCTGACCTGCAGCATCCCCATGACATGCTAGTACTGATGCTCCACACACCTCCATGCAGCCCCCTCACATCCTGGCCTGCAGCATCCCCATGACATGCCAGTACTGATGCTCCACAAAGATCCCTGCAGCACAGTCACATGCTGGCCTGCAGCATCCACATGACATGCCAGTACTGATGCTCCACACAAAGCCCTGCACCACACTCCCATCCTGACCTGCAGCATCCCCACTGTCTCATCAGGTCCTTCTCTGTCACTCCCATTGTGTCCTGCTTCACCCTTCGTATTCCGGCCATTTCGCCTCGGGGGTTCCTGTGCAGCTATTGATAGTGTCTGTATGCTGATCTTGGTTTGAAATGCTGATCTTCGTTTGATGCATTTTCTCGTGTGTGGGTGTGTGTTTATTTATAAATATTAAATAAACCCATTTATGTAACTGATTTTCTTTTGCGTTATGGTAATTCAGGAACTTTTGCAATCTGAACCCAATACACAAGCCCTACTAAAACCAGTACCGCTAAACTGGAGACACGATTTGAGGACGAGCAACTCAAGGCTAAAAGGCCTAGACATGTTCATCTCCCGGTAGTCCGGTTAGATGGCTGCCTCACAGGTTTAGGAATGACCTGGGCCGAGGGTGAAGCGCCCATCAGGGTTGGCTTATCTTAAACTTTTTGCCTTGGCTTGCATGTTCAACCCATCTTGACCCTTGCTGGTCATTTACCACTTTAGGATGAGATTCTAGAAGTCCTAGTAGCAGACCTGGCCAAAATGTTAAACATATAAGTGAAATTAGCAAAACTCCCAAAAATCGTGTAGAGCAAAATTTGTGAAATTTCTTGACACTATTAGTTACGCGGTCTTGCTTAGTGTATTTTTTGTGTCTCCCTCAGTGAGAGACATTTTCTTACTAGAGCCATTCTCCCTCTGGTATCTCACAAGACATTCTTATGCAAGTTGTGCTATTAGGCCATAGTTCTACTTTTTTTAGCGCCGCATTTGCGCCGTTTTGTGACGCAAAAGCAGCGCAGACTTACAAAATACAATTGAATTTTGTAAATTGCGCTTCTTTTGCATCAAAAAATTACGCAAATAGGCCCTTAAAAAGTATAAATATGGGCGTTAGTTAAAGGTGATGTGATACCGGCAAGCTACTTTTTCCTACGAAAGCTCGTTCTGCTAAAGTTTAGTGAAAGTTTGCCAAATTTCACAAGAAAAAAACATTACGCGATTTCACCAAGCGCTATATATGACCTGAATTTGTGTAGTAAGGTACCGTAAGATTAACGTATGTCACTGTTTAGCATCCCCTCTCAGCACCACACGAGATGTGTCCAGAATTGAACTTTCCGTTGTGCCTCAAATGATTTGTTCTTGTTCTCGCTCTTCTCATCGTCAACAGCTATACCAAGCGTGGGAGCAGGAAAGTCGGACTGCTGCGGCACATATGCCCCCAAGCCAATCCAACGCAAGCTTCTGAAGAGGTTCCACCACACTCCGGCTGACTGCAGGTTACCAGCTGTAATGTGAGTATTCATCCCTCGTTCCAGGCTACTGAGAAAGCAATGTCACACTTCTCCTGCAGACGTAAATCTTGAGTTGTGAAACTGCTCTACGCATGTAAGTGTGCAACTACATATGGTACTCACAGAAAAGGAAAACATGGAACGATTCTGACCCAGCAGGGTTGTTTGGCAGACTCCAAAACGAAAAACAACTGGGGGTACAGGTGTAGCACAGTCATAGAATGAGCTCTTAAGATATAGTGGAAAAAAGACAGATCCTGTGTTACAGTGAACGCTCTAACTGTGGACCATGCTTCTGCCTGTAGCTGCTGCCAGCTATTGATGGCTGTGTTGTTGATTTATGCTTCTGCCTGTAGCTACTGCCAGCTATTGATGGCTGTGTGTTTGATTTATGCTTCTGGCTGTATCTGTTGCCAGCTGCTGATGGTTGTGTTGTTGAATTACGCTTCTGCCTGTAGCTGTTGATGGTTGTGTTGTTGAATTATGCTTCTGCTTGTAGCTGCTGGCAGCTACTGATGGCTGTGTTGTCGAATTATGCGTCTGCCTGTAGCTGTTGCCAGCTATTCATGGTTGTGTTGTTGAATTATGCCTCTGCCCGTAGCTGTTACCAGCCATTCATGGTTGTGTTGTTGAACTATGCTTCTGCCTGTAGCCGCCGATAGCTATTCATGGTTGTGTTGCTGAATTATGCTTCTGCCTGTAGCCGTTACCAGCCAGTCATGGTTGTGTTGTTGAACTATGCTTCTGCCTGTAGCCGCTGATAGCTATTCATGGTTGTGTTGTTGAATTATGCTTCTGCCTGTAGCCGTTATCAGCCAGTCATGGTTGTGTTGCTGAATTATGCTTCTGCTGTAGCTGCTGCTAGCTATTCATTGTTGTTTTGTTGAAATATGATTCTGCCTGTAGCTGCTGGCAGATATTGATGGATCTACTGTTGAATTATGCCTCTGCCTGTAGCTGCTGCCAGCTATTGATTGTTATGTTGCTGAATTATGCTTTTGCCTGTAGCTGCTGCCAGCTATTGATGGTTGTGTTGTTGAATTATGCTTCTGCCTGTAGCTTTTGCCAGCTGCTGATGGTTGTGTTGTTGAATTATGCTTCTGCCTGTAGCTGTTGATGGTTGTGTTGTTGAATTATGCTTCTGCCTGTAGGTGTTGCCAGCTGCTGATGGTTGTGTTGTTGAATTACGCTTCTGCCTGTAGCTGTTGCCAGCTGTTGATGGTTGCGTTGTTGAATTATGCTTCTGCCTGTAGCTGTAGATGGTTGTGTTGTTGAATTATGCTTCTGCCTGTAGGTGTTGCCAGCTGCTGATGGTTGTGTTGTTGAATTACGCTTCTGCCTGTAGCTGTTGCCAGCTGTTGATGGTTGCGTTGTTGATTTATGCTTATGCCTGTAGCTGTTGACAGCTATTGATGGCCGTGTTGTTGATTGATGGTGTAGTGCTTTCACTTACCACAATTGGCAGTTTGGCAGTATTGCAAGCGAGAATTGCCCTTGGCACTGACATTGACTGAGCATGTTGGTGACCCGGTCAGATTAAAGACCACAACGGAGAATGTTGTTAAATAAGCCGGTTAATCTTGTTGGTCTTGGCTGGATGTGTTATCAACTATGACTGGTAAACCTGGTAACAATGCCAGGGATCGATAAGGATCACAGTTGACAGTGTGGTTTTCCATCGTTACTCTTTGTATTGTTGTGATTATCTGGCCTTCTTGACTCTGGTTAGAAATAGGATTGGTCATGGCAGTCTCTTGATGGCAGAATGGCTGACCATGGTTATCTCTTTGTTGGCCATATCCTGGTTTGGCATTGCTCTTGTCATGGTTGGCCGGCAGTGTTAAATATCTTTGAGTTGAATCCTGTATTGTTGTTGGAAGCAGCTGCAGTAGTCAGTATTTGGATTAAATAAGAGGTGTAGATGACACTGTGAATCAAAGCTGGTGGTGTTACTGAGCCCAATCAGCAGGGTTATTGATTATTTAGGACTGGTGTAAACCATAGTTGATAGGGGGGGGGGTTAGTTATGGTTTTGAGTGTTTCTCTAGGACATCAGTTTCAGTTACGAGTGCTGTTGAGCGTGAATGGAAAGGCAGTTTGCCGTGGGTGTCATGTTGTTAACCATGGTTGATAAAACTGATCACTGTGACTGACTGGTATTCATCAGGTGTACAAGTATAAGGGATAGTGTCGCTGACCATGGCTTGGACAGTTGATAGCAGTGGCTAGCAGTGTTGTTCAACCTGTTTAACAAGGCCATGGGTTTTTTGGGGGGGGGATTTGTTGAGCATGGTTAGAAGGTTGGTTGGCTTTTTGTGGCTGTAGTGTTACATTGGAAGCCTTGCTGACAAAGTGTTGCACGTTTACTAGGGATGTCTGCCAGGGACTAGTGAGTCATATCATATCGCTGTGCCCTATGATTAGCGGCATTATTTGGGTTCTCAATGTTTGAATGCACAGCATGTTTGTCCCACAAGGGTTTTCACCCAGAAACATGTTCCGATTCATGTTATGAAGACGTTCAGAGCTATTTCTTATTTTCCACTGAGCAAGACTAAGCTGCCTCTGCTGGGGTGTACTAACAAGTAAAATTGCCATTTGGATGAGATAAAAGTGAAATCTGAAAATAAGTCTAGATGAGGCTGGAGCTGTGAATATAAATTGAAGTTGTATCCAGCAAGCATGCTTGAGATCCCAATAAAATTAGGACCAAAACAAGATATACCCCCAAGGGTTTTGTTTATCTGGCGGTGAAGCAGTTGGTCACACATGATGACCGAGAGAATTATTGACTGTAAATATCTGTTCTTTATCGGTAATTAATGGCTCATAGATTTCATTCAATGCATTTAGATTATGATTATGCATCTACATAATCCAACTGTATTCAACTTCAATTGATAGAGAGGTGTCACATCATATAAGCAGCTTTTGGGTCATCACAGCTATACGCTTTGCATACACTGAGTACTCGTGAGGCGCTGGCTCTGATGATGCCACTGACCCATAATGAGTATCACGGCTTGGGTTCTGTGCACTTGAAGAATCATCTTGCCTTGACTCAGTTCCTTTTCCAGAACTTCTTATAGCCAAAAGGACTTTAACAGCCTAGGGTTGTGCATACACTCCTAGCAAGGCCATGCCAAGGTAGTTGCGTGACAGAATATCGAGCACAATAATCTTGTGTTACAAAAATATGGTAGCCACAATATTGACTACCACAATATTATGAAGACAAGGAAATATAGCATCAATTTACTTTGCAATAGTGAAGAATCACACCGTGATGAATATGGTTGACAG
Source organism: Pleurodeles waltl (assembly GCF_031143425.1). Lineage (NCBI taxonomy): Eukaryota > Metazoa > Chordata > Amphibia > Caudata > Salamandridae > Pleurodeles > Pleurodeles waltl. Next base: position 510,324,899 of record NC_090451.1, read on the forward strand.
CACTGGTGACTGTCCTTGGCTATGTTGTCTAATTCTGCCAAATGCAAATAAGCAGCACTAATTACCATTATGTGCAAAACGATTGACCTTTGTTTTTCCGAAATGTTTTTACAGTTTTTTTTTTTTTTAAGATGGCTGTCTCAATGGAAAAGATAATCAATTTCACTGACCTTGTTACACAATGTAGATCGCAAAGATCTTGATGTGGTTAAGGTGTGCCATTGGCAGCGTTGTAGACTCTAGCTGGTAGGATTGCTGACAGCAGCTGGTACAAATCCTTGGCTGGTCTTTTTGTTGGCCATGTTGGCTCTTATGAGATCTATGGTGACAGTATTCTTGAAGATAGTTGGAAACAGCAGCAGCCCGTCCGTTCGGGCTGAGGGGCTCTGCCCCCCCCTTTTCCAGACAAGAAGAGTGTCTGTCAGACTAAACAAAAGTCAGCCTTTTGTAATTCAGGTCAGGCAGCCAGGATTTAGACATGTGCTAAATGCGCAGGCTGTTGGCCTCCCCCACGTGACAAGGGGTAGCATCACCAATTGCCTCTGGCCTGTGCGCTTCAGTTTTAAGCCCTATAGCGCCCAGGACTGAGTGTCAATCAGTGACACCTCATCACAGAATGGGGGTGAGGTCAGCAATCTCACTGCCCCACATCCCATTTTGTGACAAGATCAGCCAGTGAGGGAAGGCAACAGTTCCAACCCTCCTAGGACCTCTGAAGCTTCTCTATCAGAGCTGCTGCTGTTGAGATAAGTTTTGTTGGGGGGGCTGCTTGTTGCATGCCTTCATGCAAGTATGAATGTATGTGTATTTGTTAGTGAGTGTTATGAATGGGTTTTTGTGCGTGTGTGAATGAACAGGTGTGAGTGAGGTGTATGTGGCCGTGTCCTCCCCACCACCACCCGTCCCCCCAGTAAAATATACCAGCTGTCACTGGTTGGTAGGATTGTTGACGATGGCTGGTAAGTTTTGTTGAACGCCACTGGAAACAATGATGTTCACGGTTGACCAGGCTACTGAAGAAGGTTGGCAGTCTTAATGATAGACAGGTATTTTGACACTGGTTGGAAGAGTTCTTAAGTTTGACTTTAAGCATTGTTCAACATATTTAACATAGTCATAGGTGCATACAGCCACAGACTTCCCAATCACCTACAACTGCAGAACTATAATATCAAGATTTTACAATGTGATTGAAATTGTGTTTTTCGGCTAAACTAATTTTGTACATATTTATTTTTCAGATTTGTGACTATTAAAGGCATTGAGGTGTGTGCAAATCCTAATGAAAACTGGGTGAAAACTGCAGTGAGGAATTTAAGAAAGAATGGCAAGCCACTGGAATAGCTCCTAAACACAGATAACTTCTATTGCACTTAATAGTTGCCCATGTGACTAACACCTCTGGCTGGAAATGCTTGTAATATATGTACAAATCATCCATTTTAATGTCTTATTTATTAAATTCTCCTCTTGTTTTTGGTAGTCAGTTGTTTTTTTTTGTGTTTATTAGAATTTTATATGAAAAACTAGTCTAAAAAGCAACAGAATGACGATCTGACCATCCTTGTCCATTCTGCTAGCTTGCTATGTCTTGGGACCACGAGTGCACTGCTGGCGTCAGTTTTGCTGCCAATTCTTTTACTGTATCAGGTTGGATGAAAAGAGCTAGAGAGAGAAAAGGGTCTAATGGGTGTGAAGAGAGATAAAGAAAGGACAAAATGCTAGAGAGAGAAAAGGGTCTAATGGGTGTGAAGAGAGATAAAGGGGGTGATTCTAACCCTGGCGGTCGGTGATAAAGCGACGGCCAACCCGCCAACAGGCCGGCGGTCCAAAAAATGGAATTCTGACCCTGGCGGGAACCGCCAACACAGCCCGCCACTTTAACACTCCGACCGCCACGGCGGGACAAACAAACAGCGCGGCGGTCACCGCCAACAGACAGGCGGCAGACAATGTACCGCCCACACTATCACAACTCACCAATCCGCCACCTTTTCCGGGGCGGGAGCACCGCCGATAAAAACACGGCGGGAACAGACTACGAACGGGAAAACGCTCACCTCTACGCACTCCACGAGGAAGGAGGACAGCATGGAACCCGAATTAAACATACTACCTGCTCTCGTCTACCTGCTCATCTACCACGAGTACGAACGGCGGCGCAGACGACAACGGTGAGTACCGCACCTACGACACAGGGGAGGGGGGAGGAGGAAAGGTTACGGCACACACATATGCGACCCCCACCCCCCCAAACTATGTACACACGAATGCAGAGCAACAAGTCACAGTGACACCACCCAAACCCCCGCTGAAAAATGCAAAGACATAATTCAATTGTGAATCAAAATTTATGTAAAAATAGCCTCTGATAAGTCATGGTCAAATAGCAATAAAAATTTAAATAATTCAATTCAATATTTAGTGCAATCGATGAACCGAGGCAATTAGTCCTGCACATTTAACGAAATTCCAAGTGTCCGTGGGCCAAAGTGTATCAACACAAGGGAAAAGCCCACACAGGAGACCTGAGTCTTTAGAGAGAACACTGCAGGGGCATCTGATGACAAAACTACAGGCACCTCAGGGGGAAGGGAAGGGGGGGGCACCACAGCCACATGAGTCCACGATGCCAGATCCACGAAGGGGCCACCATGCCCACTGTGCCATCCTGGGGAGTGCAAAGCCACAGTCTCTCAAGTCTCTACAGTGGGTGGGTTGCCCACTGTGCCATCCTGGGGAGTGCAAAGCCACAGTCCATCAGGTGGATAACAGTCACCACTGGTCAAGGAGGAGGCATGGTGGGCACAGTGAACCGTGAACAGTAGCTCGACACAGATCCGGCACTGTCATTGTGCCAGTGGTGCTTGACAGGAAGGGCCCAGCGGAGCGGTGCTTGACAGGAAGGGCCCAGTGGAGCGGTGCTTGACAGGAAGGGCCCAGCGGAGCGGTGCTTGACAGGAAGGGCCCAGCGGAGCGGTGCTTGAGACGGCGGGGCCCAGCGGAGCAGTGCTTGACAGGAAGGGCCCAGCGGAGCGGTGCTTGAGACGGCGGGGCCCAGCGGAGCGGTGCTTGACAGGAAGGGCCCAGCGGAGCGGTGCTTGAGACGGCGGGGCCCAGCGGAGCGGTGCTTGACAGGAAGGGCCCAGCGGAGCGGTGCTTGACAGGAAGGGCCCAGCGGAGCGGTGCTTGAGACGGCGGGGCCCAGCGGAGCGGTGCGTGACAGGAAGGGCCCAGCGGAGCGGTGCTTGACAGGAAGGGCCCAGCGGAGCGGTGCTTGAGCCGGCGTGGCCCAGCGGAGCGGTGCTTGAGACGGCGGGGCCCAGCGGAGCGGTGCTTGACAGGAAGGGCCCAGCGGAGCGGTGCTGTAGACGGCGGGGCCCAGCGGAGCGGTGCTTGACAGGAAGGGCCCAGCGGAGCGGTGCTTGAGACTGCGGGGCCCAGCGGAGCGGTGCTTGACAGGAAGGGCCCAGCGGAGCGGTGCTTGACAGGAAGGGCCCAGCGGAGCGGTGCTTGACAGGAAGGGCCCAGCGGAGCGGTGCTTGACAGGAAGGGGCCAGCGGAGCGGTGCTTGAGACGGCGGGGCCCTGTTCAGCGGTGCTCTTCTGCATGGCGGGGCCCTGTTCAGCGGTGCTCTTCTGCACGGCGGGGCTCTGTTCAGCGGTGCTCTTCTGCACGGCGGGGTCCTGTTCAGCGGTGCTCTTCTGCACGGCGGGGCCCTGTTCAGCGGTGCTCTTCTGCACGGCGGGGCCCTGTTCAGCGGTGCTTGTCCAGTAATTCACGGGAGCCAGACCTGGCCTGGACTCCCTGCTCAGTCGCCCTCCGACCGTGCAGTTGCTGGACCCTTCGGTGACTGAGTCCTGGGCCCTTTGGTGTCCTCCCTTACAGCCGGGATGGGGCTTGTGGGTCCCTCCTGCTCTGCGCTCCTGCTGGCTGACTTCTCCGCCCTGCTGCCCTTTCGCTCCTTAGAAGAGGCTCTCTGGCCCTTGCCTCCCCTGGATGTTGTGGCAGGTGAAGTGGCCGAACTTTGGTCCTTGGGGGCAGCCGTGGCACTCCTCTCACGGTGGCCCTTGAGTTTCCGGGTCCTCTTGCCTGGGGGGGGCTGGCTGTCCCCTTGCTGCTGATGGAAGTGGCACTGCTGCCAAAGGGTGGGCTCCAGAACCCATGCACCACAGTGACACTCGAAGCTGGGCTGGTGGTGGCTGAGGTGCTCTTGGGACTCTTAGCAGATGGAGGGGGTGGGTCAGGTGAGGGAAAGAGGTCAAGATTAGAGAGGTACAAATTTTTAGGACCAAGGTAAAGGGTGGGAGTAGTGGTGATGGGAGTGGAGGAAGAGGATGTGGTTGTAGGAGAGTCAGGTGTGCTGTCTTTGGGTGCAGGTGATTGTGACGTAGGCTGTCGTGAGGTGGGTGGCTGCCTGCGTTTGTGTGTCTTGGAAGAGGGGGTGACAGACACAGTGGGAGAGGACACAGGGGACGTGTAAATGGCAGTGGGGGTGGTGACTGCACGTGTGCGTACTGGACTGGAGGGTGTGCTGGTGATGGAAGCACTGGCTGATGGTGGTGTGCATGCAGGTGTGAGTGTAGACGTCACAGGGAGGGAGGAGGGAGACGAGGAGGAGGGGGACACAGAGGTGGTAGTGACTGTTGGCATGTCTGCATCTGGGTGTTGCTTGGGTGAGTGTTTGTGGGATCTGTGGTGCTTGTGTCTGGATGAGCTGCCCTTGGGTGTTGAGGTGTGTGCAGGCTGGTCTGATGGTGTGGATGGGATAGGCAGAGGAACAGGAGACAGAGACAGGCTGGAGGCAGTTAGAAGAGGGAGGCTGGAAACAGGGACAATGGCTGCCGTCAGTGCTGAGGCCAGAGCATTGAACGATCGTTGATGGGCAGCCTGACCCGAATGAATGCCCTCCAGGTAGGCATTGCTCCGATGCACCTCCCTTTCTACCCTCTGGATGGCATTCAAAAGGGTAGTCTGCCCAACAATGATGGTCTGAAGGAGGTCAATGACCTCCTCACTGAGGGCAGCAGGGGTGACAGGGGCAGGGCCTGTGGTGCCTGGGGCGAAGGAGATGCCCGCCTTCTTGGGCGAGCGGGCACGGAGCGTAGGCTGAGGGGCTGCTGGGAGGGCGGGGCTGGTGCGCTGGGTGGCGGCTGTACCTGTAGAGGCGGGGGGCCCGGATGTTGCCGCCACCGCTAGGGAGCTCCCATCCGAGGACGTGTCGGTGTCGCTGGTGTCACCACCGGTCCCCGTTGTGGTGCTCCCCTCGCCCTCCGTATCACTGGTGCCCTCGGTGTCTGTACCACGGCCCACCGGGGCCTTGTGACTTGCAGCTCCCTCGTGCTCCGATGCCAAATCTCCTCCGCCTGATGATGCTAATGCACAAGCAGATTAAGAAAAAGGGGGGGGGGGGAGAAATAATAAAACAGGTTGAGTGCATGCAATGTCAACACTGTTGGCGGAGAGGACAGACACAGGAGCCTCATGCACTACGCTGCGCAATCGGGGTATACTACTCAGTACTTGTGACCAGGCCTACAGGTCTATGCACAACAAATACACACCTGGATGATGCAGGACCATGGATAGCTGTACTTGGCAACCTACAGAGGTGGGGGGCGGGGGCACAGGGCCATGCCTAAAGGAGAGGACTACACTACAGGAAACGCCCTGGCCTAATGTCACCCACAACCCTCCTCCCCCACCCAGACGCCTCCACTGCGCATAAAGATAGCAGAATGTGCTGATACTCACCCCCTTGTGTCTGCTGTGATGTCCTCAAGCACCCATCCAAATCAGGGTAGGCCACCGCCAGGATCCGGGACATCAGAGGGGTCAGGGTACGACTGGCACCCCTCCTAGGTAGGGTCCCGTGAAGGCAGGGGCCCTTTCCCCAGTCGCAGCAGCCATTGTCTCTTCCAGACCGAGGTCACAGCAGCACATGCAGTATAGGTCCTCTCCTGTGGATGATCAGGTCTCGAGTGATTAAGCAGATAGAAAATGGCGGTCCCGCCCGCGGCGGGGCGTACCGCGGCGGTGCGTACCGCGGCGGTGCGTACCGCGACCGCCGGCGCACCTCGTCATTGGCTCCTGAAACCCATAGGCTTCAATGTTAACCAATGCGGCTTCGTATAGCGGTCTTTGACCGCCTACCGCCACGGTGTGCCACGCCAGCGCATTGACCTCACATCCCATTGTCCCACTTCACAGGTCAGGCAGCCGCCATTTCAAGGGCCCACATGGCCTAATCTGTACTGCGTCACACAGGCCTAGGCCTTGCATTGACACACATACACGCCTTTCAAAACATAGATAATCGTGTGCTATGCAAGCTGTGGTGAACGTACCTGTGATTTGCTTGACTCTGTGCTCCATGTTGTCCTTCCTAGGCACCGTCCGCTGGGACTTGCGAGGAGAAGGATGAATCCTCGCGTGTACCGACCACTGGTGGACCTGTCGACAATGGAAGAACGCCATATCATACTACGATACCGACTTGACCGAGCCACTATACATGAACTGTGTGCCCAGCTGGAGCCAGCCCTGATGTCCCCCATCCGCCAACCCACAGGAATTCCCCCTCTTGTGCAGGTTCTGTCAGTCCTCCATTTTTTGGCAAGTGGCTCATTCCAGACAACAGTGGCCATGTCATCTGGAATGTCTCAGCCTATGTTTTCTAAGGTTTTGTCCAGAGTGTTGTCTGCCCTGATGAAACACATGCGGAGCTACATTGTTTTCCCTGAGGAGGTTGATTTGGCCACTGTGAAGGGTGATTTCTATGCCCTTGGACATATCCCCAACATCATTGGTGCCATTGATGGGACCCATGTGGCTTTAGTACCCCCAAAAGACGATGAGCAGGTGTACAGAAACCGGAAAAGTTACCATTCTATGAATATCCAGGTGGTCTGTTTGGCTGACCAGTACATCTCCCATGTAAATGCCAAGTTCCCTGGGTCAGTGCATGACGCGTATGTTATGCGTAATAGCAGCATCCCTTATGTGATGGAACAGCTACAGAGACAACGTGTGTGGCTAATAGGTGACTCTGGTTACCCCAACCTGCCTTGGCTATTGACCCCAGTGAGGAATCCCCGGACCAGGGCAGCGGAACGGTACAATGAGGCCCATGGGCGAACTAGGAGGATCATAGAAATAACCTTTGGCCTCCTGAAGGCCAGGTTTAGGTGCCTGCATATGACAGGTGGATCCCTGATGTACTCACCAAAGAAGGTGTGCCAGATCATCGTGGCCTGCTGCATGCTTCAAAACCTGGCTTTGTGACGCCAGGTGCCTTTCCTGCAGGAGGATGGTCCAGATGGTGGTGTTGTGGCAGCTGTGGAGCCTGTGGAGAGTGAAGAGGAGGAAGACGACGGGGACGACACAGACAACAGGGACACAGTTATCCAACAGTATTTTCAGTAGCACACAGGTAAGAATCAACCACGCCATTTAACATTTGCAGAAAGCCTCCTGCATCTTTACTTTGTGTATTTCCCCCCAGTTCTTTTAAAATGATGTTTGATTTTCCCTTCCCTTTTCAGTGCTGTATGACCCACTGCGTGACTTCAGCTTGGTTAGCCCATGGACTAATGCTTATTGACATCGGTATGTTGTCATCACAAAATTACCTGAACATTATTGATCAATAATGTGTTATACATTTGTAAATAATACAGGCTGACTCCTGAATGATTTCAGTGCAATGAGTGATTTATTTTAGTGCTAGATATTGGTACATGATATTAAAACGGTGATGGGTGAGGGTGGAGTTATGTCCATGGCAGAGTCCAGTTCTCAGTCGCATAGGTGCATTGTCCATATGCCTGTGGAAGGATGGAGCAGGGGCAGTTCAAGGTTGGACAGGGTGACAATGTGGGACAGTGGAATGACATCCGGGGGTATCTTATGCTGGCGGGGGTCTTGGCATCCTACTCTGTCTTCCTTTGGGATCTCAGGCTCCTCTTGCGGGGTGGTTGTTCTTCAGCAGGAGGTGGGGTTCTGGTGGCCTGTCGTTGTGGTGGGGCCTCCTGTCCACTAGCGCCGGCGGAGGTGGTAGGCTGTTCCTGGTCCTGGCTAGTGACAGGGGCCCTTTGTGGTGCCACATGGTCCCGCAATGTGGTTTCTATACGGTTGAGGGCCTGGACTATGGTCCCCATAGCGGTACCGATGTTCCTGAGTTCATTGCTGAACCCCATGTACCGTTCCTCCTGCTGTGCCTGGATCTCGGTGAACCTGGCCAGTACCGTCGCCATCGTCTCCTGGGAGTGATGGTATGCTCCCATGATGGTGGTGAGGGCCTCTTGGAGAGTCGGTTCCCTGGGCCTGTCCTCCCCCCCCCTGTCACACAGCAGCCCTCCCAGTTGCCCTGTTTCCCCGGGCCTCTGTCCCCTGGACGGTGTGCCCACTACCACTGCCCCCAAGTCCCGGTTGTTGTTGGGGTGTTGGGTCAGCCTGGGTGCCCTGTAGTGGCGGACACACCGCTGATTGACGCGTCCTGGAGACAGAGGCATGGGCCCGCTGGGTGGGAGCTGTGCTGGTGATCCCAGAGGGGGTTGGGTCTGCTGTGGCCTGTGTCTGTGTGTGGGGAACCGACTGTCCAGAGGTCCCCGATGGTCCGGGCTGGTCATCAGGTTCTAGGTCGACAGAGCTGCTGTCCTCACTGGGGGCCTGTTCTGGGGGTGGGATGGACATATCTGGACCCTCCGTGGCGGTGTGTTGGCGTTCGGGCCCTGCAGGGGTGAAAGAGTATGGTTATTGTTTTTGTGTGTGCCATGGCGTGCGTTTTGAGTGCCCTTGTCCCCCAGTGCTGGCATTCCCTTGTGGGAGGTGTTGTGAGGGTGGGGGGGGGGGTGTATGGGTATGTGCAATGGTCATGCTTTGGTGATGGCTGTCTATGGGTTGTGTTGGCATTCAGGGGTTGGTGTTGTTTAGGGTGCGTTGTGCTGGTGAGACATTGGCAGGGAGGATGTGTGCTGGGGGGTTGAGATTGGGGGTGAGGGTGGGGGTGGGGGTTGGCATGCTGGTGGTTGGGGGGGTGAAGTAGTTGAGATTCGACTTACCAGAGTCCATTCCTCCGTGTACTCCAGCGAGGCCATCAGGATGCAGGATGTTTACTACCTCTTGCTCCCATGCTGTGAATTGGGGTGGTGTGGGTGGGGGTCCGCCGCCAGTCTTCTGCACAGCGATGTTGTGTCGCAACACCATCGAGCGCACCTTCCCCCGTAGGTCGTTCCATCGCTTTCGGAAATCTTCCCGATTTCTGGGATGCTGTCCCACAGCGTTGACCCTGTCTACGATCCTTTGCCATAGCTCCGCCTTCCTTGCTATAGTGGTGTGCTGCACCTGTGTGCCGAAGAGCTGGGGCTCTACCCTTATAATTTCCTCCACCATGACCCTCAGTTCTTGGTCCGAGAACCTGGGGTGTCTTTGGGGTGCCATGGGTGGGGTGGATGAGGTGTGGGGTGGTGTTTGTGGTGATGTGTGTGGTGATGTGTGGTGATGTGTGCGTAGATGTGGTGTGTGTGAGGATGTTGTGTTCCTGTGTGTGTTGTGCTTTGCGTTCCCTGTGCTCTCTCTCAGTGTATTGCGCCTTCTCTCAGATATTTGTGGTTGTAGGGGTTTGTGGGTGAAGTGGGTGTGTGTTTTATAGTTAATTGGGTGTGTGGGAGTGGTGTGTGTATGTGTCTCAGGTGTGTGGATTTCGAATTGTCCAATGTGACAGTGTTTTGGAGCTGTGTGTGTATTTTGAGCGCGGCGGTGTGTACCGCCAATGGAATACCGCGGTTGAAAGACCGCCGCGTGGATTCGTGGGTCAGAATGGCATGGGCGTGATTGTGTTGGCGTGGCGGTGGAGGTTTGGTCATCTCCAGTTTATCGCTGCCCGCTGATGAGGCGGAGTTCCGTGGATGTCGGGTTTTTGGCGGTTGCACAGTTGGTGGTCAGAATGACCGTGGCGGTTTACCGTGGCCGCGGCGGTAGAATGGCGGACTTCTGGCCGGCGGTAAGGGCCTTTTACCGCCGAGGTCAGAATGACCCCCAAAGAAAGGACAAAATGAAGAAGGAGGGCATATAACAGAGAACAGACACAGACATGAAATACTGATATTGTGGATAAACAATGAAAGAGGAAATCAAAGGCAAAAGCCTTAGCTCCACTGAAACAAATAAAGCCACATTATGATATCTCCTCCCCCTGCAGGCTTGTGTGGGTCTGGAGGCACTTTAATTTTTCATGTAGCCAAGTCCCTAACAGAAAATCTAGGACTGATTAATTTCTCCATTTGTGAACTTAATGACCTTGCTTTTCTGAATGCGTGGTATCAGCATCAAGGTTCTATTTGGAAAGGTTCAAAGAACAGCTATGTGCGTAATACAAATAAAATGCAATTATCATTAAATGGGACAAGAAGCACCTTGCTTGATCAAATCTAAGTGAGATGAGAGAAAGGAGTAAAATGCAGGTAAATGGCAAATGCTTGGAAAATAATACAGAGAGGTGGATACCCACAGCTATTGTTTAAATGAAAGATGCTGTTCAACCCGGATTGTAAGATTATCTTGAAAGAACCTCCACAACACATATGTCAGGCAGAAGAATCCAATAAAAAAGGATTGACTCTCTAATGCCAAGAGCCTCTCTCTGATAACAGCAGGGCTTCACATCTTCACAATAATACAAAAGAAGCATGATGCAGATTTCCAGTTGGACAGATCAATCAATCAAGGAATTTGTAAAGCGCACTACTCACCTGTGAGCGTCTCAAGGCGCTGAGAAGTCTCCTGAAGGTAAGGAGGTCCTTGGTCTGACGCAGGTGGGTGGGAAGAGTGTTCCACGTCTTGGTGGCGAGGTGGGAGAATGATCTGCCGCCGGTTGTATTTCTGCGGATGCGTGGAACGGTTGCAAGGGCGAGGTTGGCAGAGCGGAGCTGTTGGGTCGGGGTGTAGAAGGAGAGCCGTCTGTTGAGGTATTCTGGTCCGGTGTTGTGCAGTGCTTTGTGAGCGTGGGTGAGGAGTTTGAAGAGTTCAGCAGCTTAAGCCCATTGTTAAAGATGGATATTCGGGGTTGTACCATACAATATACATTTCTTCACCAGAGTGCTTCTCACATTCATGATCTGCACAAGGATCGTCCTTCTAACCCCACACTTCCCCCCCCACACACACACACACAGAGGGAGAACTGATTCACAGTGTCATTCACAAGGTCTTGTTAGGCCCCTTCCAAACTGCCATGTCATCCTTAGAAACAGAGAACCGAGCAGACTATTATCCCTCATACACCACACATCATTCTCATGTATAGAAATTCAAGACAAGTCTTTCAGGTCCTTTGTGTATTTGCTAGAGCATCACCAGACCAAACTCAATCTTCTTCTGTGTGTTGGCCAATCACTTTCCTCATTCCCAGAACACAATCTCCACTTCACCCATCACTTTCTCAGTCCTCTTGAACTTTACTCACATCCAAAACGATCTTCATGTCTGCACTGGAGGCACAGCCAACACCTACGCTCAATGCATCAAACAGGGCATGAATAACTTAAGCTTTCCTTAACTAGCAAGGCAACTGACACCTTTGCTTAAGGTAATCATCTCATTTTCTTGTTGATCTCAGTGATCCAGATTACTGACTACCGAGCCTTCTCCTAGTCCGACAATGCCATAGTGCATATTCTCATGTGGCACATTTAGAAAAGAAGGTAAAAGTAGGGCATGACACAATGTGCCCCCAGATAACCAAATTTAAAAACCTCAACAAGAACAACTGATTCACAGATGCACTTCGCCAATTAGGCAAAGGGGGAGATCTCTTTAAAGGCATTAGCCCAAATCGTTATCAAAGTAAGGCTCCACTGTATTCTGACAGTTTCCAAGACTATAAGCTTGCATACATTTATTTTAAATATTCTGTTAGTGAGTTTCAAACATAATTTTGAGCCATGCTATGCTTATATCATTGACTTTCTTCACATATTTTGTTTCTTTTCCAATTCCTTACATGATATTAATTGTAGCATATATTAAAATAATCGTCTGCCAAGTCTCCAAACTTTAGATCTCATACAGGCGTTTTTTCTGTTTCAAAAAGGCTTTATTAAAATCAGGAACAGAGTACTACAACAAACATTGCATTGTAATAACACAGAATATTATGTCAGTAAAAACTTAACAAATACAGTGAAAAACAAATTATACAATATTAAAGAGATGCTATTAACTTATTTAATAAATACATAAGAAGCCAATTTTTTCAAATAGTTTGAATATTAAAATATGGTAAAGGAAACTGTAGGAGGCTGGCCTGGTTTGTAGTGGGCATCTAAGGTACTTACACCTTATACATGGTCCAGTTATCCCTTATTAGTGAAATGTAGGCAGTGTTCTAGCAGCTTAAGCTGCCTAGAGGAGCTGTAGCAGAACAGCCAAGGCTGAACTATGCGACATGCAAAGCTTCTGCTATACCACTATAGTCACACAGTACTTATACACAATAAAAGACAATACTAAGTGTTACCAAAAATAAAGGTACTTTATCTTAGTGACACAAGGCCAAAAACATCTTAGAGACAATACTACTTCTGGAGGTAAGTATTCTGCACAATATATACACCAGTAACCAAAATCAGGTAAGTACACAGTCAGAAAATAGTGCAAACAGTGAAAAACACAATAGCTTGCAATGGGCCAAGGGACAACACAAATCATATACTAAAATAGTGGAGTGAGAATAACGAATTCCCTCCTAGGCAAGTGGAGTGTGTAGAGGGGTGCTGGGAGTGTAAGAAAACACCAAAGGTAAGTAAAATTCCCACCCTAGAGCCCAGGAAAACAGGAGTAAAGTACAGCAAGTTTCCTCAGCACACACTACAAGTCATGATAAAGGATTTTGCAAGGACCAAGCAAGACTGCAAGAAACCAACGATGGATTCCTGGACCTGAAGATCTGTGAAAAGAGGAGACCAAGCCCAGAAGTCGCAGAAGAGTCCAGGAAGAACAGGAGCCACTGCCAACCTGTAAGAATGTGCAAAAGTGGATTCTCTGGTTGGAAGAAAAGTGCAGAATTGCACCAAAGAAGATAGCTGTGGGTTCCTGGTTGATGCAAGAGATGTCCCAAGTCGAGTTGTTGAATGCAGGCAGTTTTCAGTGCTGGATTCCTCCATCAAGCCTTGGTTCAAAAAAGTTCGCGGTTTGCATCAAAATGGTGCTGCCGGGGCCCAGGAGGGACCTGGGGGTCTCAACTCAGACTGAGGAGACACAGGGTGCTCTCGGTACTTCAGAGAGTCCTCAGAAGATCAGGCAGCACCCACTGGAATCCCAGGACATGGGGACAAAGAAGATGCAAAATGCGGTTGTTGCAGCACTACAAAGGAAGGTCACACGCCGCCAGAGAAAAACTCAGCGAGTTGTGCATCACAGGATGGAGTGCTGGGGACCTGGGCTACAATGTGCACAAAGGATTCTTGGAAGAAGTGCACAAAAGCCCAAGGAGCTGGAGAAGACGCAGTGCACAGGGGTACTGTTGCAGCACAGGGAGGCAAGCTCTTACCTCCACCAAATTTGGACAGCTGGACCTTAGGACAGTATGGGTCACGTTGCTCCACCACCTGTGTACCAGGGAGTATGCTCATCATCAGGAGAGGAGTCCCAGAGTACCGGTCGTCGTCGCAGAAGGGTGCCTGCAGAAGCCAGGAAGTGACTCCCTCACTCCACAGGAGATTCCTTCGGTTCTTCTGGTGCAGGATGAAGACAGGCAGTCCTCAGAGCGTGCACACCTTGGAAACTGTTGCAAATACTGTCTGGAGCTAAAGTTGTAGGTTACAGTAGCCTTCCTGGATACTTTGTTGCAGTTACAGTGGTTCCTGGAGCAGTCTGCGGTTGATCCCACGGTCAGAAGCTGAAGCAGAGGATGCAGAGGATTCCTGGAGGAGTCTTGCAAGCTGAATCTGAGGAAACACCCAGAGGACAGGCCCTAAATAGCCCAGAGAGGGGGATTGGCTACCTACCTAGGTAGGCACCTATCAGTAGGAGTCTCTGACGTCACCTGCTGGCACTGGCCATTCAGAAGCCTCCAAGGGTCCCCACACCTTGGAATCCCAGATGGCCAACGCCAGGGTCACTATGGAGGAGCTCTGGGCACCACCCCTGGGGTGGTAAAGGACAGGGGAGTGGTTAGTCCCTTTTCCTTTGTCCAGTTTCGCGCCAGAGCAGGAATTGGGGGTCCCTGAACAGGTGTAGACTGGATTATGCAAGGAGGGCACCGGTTGTGCCCTTCAAAGCATTTCCAGAGGCTCTGGGAGGATACCCCTCCCATGCCTGTAATACCTATTTGCAATGGGAGAAGGTGTAATACCCCTCTCCTAAAGGAAATGCATTGATCTGCCTTCCTGGGATTGTGCTGCTCAATCCCCAGGAGGGCAGAAACCGGTCTGTGAGGTGGCAGCAGCTGAGGCTGCAGTGGAAACCTCAGAGAGCTGGTTTGGCAGTGCTGGGGGTCCATGTGGACCCCCCAGGCTGCATGGGATTGGCCCCCAATACCATATTTGGATTTGGGGGGTCAATTCCATGACCTTAGACACCTCTCATGGCCATATTTGGAGTTACCATTGTGAAGCTACATATATGTATTGACATATATGTAGTGCACAGCAGTAATGGTATGCCCGCACTCACGAAGTCTGGAAAATTGGCCCTGGACAACGTGGGACACCTTTGCTAGTGAAAGGGTGCCCTCATACTTAGTAACTTTGCACCTAGTCTTCAGTAAATGAAGGTTAGACATAAGGGTGACTTAAGTGCAGTGAAAATAGGCTGTGAAATAGCGTGGGCACTATTTCACTCATGCTACAGTAGCAGTCCTGAAGAAAGGTTTGTCTGATCTCCTTATGGGTGGCAAAAGAAATGCTGCAGGCCATAAGGATCTCCTGGAACCTCAATGCCCTGGGTACCTAGGTACAGTATATTAATGACTTATAATGGGCTCCAGTGTGCCAATTGTAATTGGAATTATGGAGTCACCAAACTATAGTGACACATTTGTAAGTAGAAAGAGCATAAGCACTGGAGTTCTGATTAGCAGAACTTCAGTGACACAGTTAAGCATACTGACAACACACACATAGGCCACAAACTATGAGCACTGGGGTCCTGGCTAGCAGGATCCCAGTGAGTCAGGCAAAACATACTGAGAAACAGGCAGAAATTGGGAGTAACATGCAGAGAAAGATGGTACTTTCCTACAGAAACAAGGAGGAGGGGAGGAATGGGGAGGAAACCCAAGGATGCAGTACCATAGAAGTCTATAAACAGACAATAGACTACTAAACAGTACTAGTTAAATGATCATAAAAACGTAAAAATAGCTGTATTCAAAGTAATTAGAATAAGAAACTGAATGTCAAAGGGGAACAATGACAAGGGGCAAACAGCATGTTCAAGATGGTTTTAAATTCTCAGAAAAAGTACCGTCGTAATCAAACTTTGTTTATTGCTATTATTTAGAAAGGAGGTAAGAGGTAATCAAAATAACTCATGTTTAGAACTGTTAGATGACATAAAAGCCCTATCCAATCTATGGTGAGAACAAACATAATACCACCAAGTATTGTATGAAATAGCAAAGGAACATTTCCAATTGAAAGTAATCTATTGAAAAGCAACAGCAAGTAATAAACCAAACAATTGTTTTTTCGAAAATAGAGGAGCATCGTCAGCGCCAATCAAGCTACCAAAAAGAGATACAGAATTTTAAAGAGATGCGTATGAAAAACTGTGCTCACTTAATGCTAAACCCTGTGCCAAAAGGAATGAGTGTGAGTGCACCAAAACAACACATGCATTAAATCATTAGCAGGAAGAAACACAAGACCAGCATTTACTGCTGCTTCCCTGGGAGAATTTAGCCAAAATAGAAGGGGTAATGTATATTCTATTAAACATTAAGTTTGTCTCATATTAACTGCTCTGGAAGTTTTATACAGTTTCTCCGAAATGTTAGAGGAACATGTAAATCCCAAATCAGCTTCCCATAGTAGTTCTACCTTGGATTTTTCTCTCAAAGAGCCCACAGGGTAAAGACATTTATAAATCAGAGATGCCTTTTGAGTGGAAGTTAAGTAAAATCCAAGGATATAGAGGAGGATTTGTCTTCCAAAGAAAGAAACAAATTAAATAATATATATATTAAAAGGGTAAAGTGAGATATGAAGAAGTTGGGTAATTTGAAGGATTGCTGAAATTGAGGAAATGAAAGTGGTTCATCATTCTTAAATACATCTGCAACCCAGACTCTACCCCAGGTCCTCCAGGATCTCCAGGAGGGGTGTTTATTTTTATATTTGATCAACTTGTTGTACCACAGAGGGGCTCATAGGAACTAATTCTGGAAGGTGATAATAGGACACAAAAATTGTATTAAATGACGTATGTTTGAAAGAGAAGAAGCTGTCAAATAAGAGGGTGAGGGAAAGAGAACTCCCTGTAGGGGTAAAACAGAGAATCAATGCCTTATCCACTGCCAGCCACAGTGGGGATGAAGAGGATAATTAAATTTGGATCCAAGGAGCCACTTGCCATAAACAGAAGGCATTATGGTATCTAAAGAAGTCAGAAAAATTCTCTTCACCTGTTAACTTAGATCTTGAGCTTAGATAGTGATATTTGTGACTTTTTGTGTTTCTGTAAAAAAAGAGAAAGAAGAGAGTCAACTTTAAAATAAAATCGGATTGAGAATATGTACTGGTATCCTGGACAACATAAATAATAACATCAGGGAAATCATCTTTTTGATCGCATCTAAGTGACCCCACCAAGATAAACACAAGGGGTTCCAGCATTATAATAAATAATCCGTTTTATTCAGGCTGTCTTTGAGATTAATATACACCATTTGAGAAATATAATTTGTGAAACAAATACCTAGGTATTTGATCTCAGAGTAGACCCTAAGCACCCCAGAGGATCTAAAGGAAGATGTAAGGCAGTACTTGTTGAGTGGAAGA
Source organism: Pleurodeles waltl (assembly GCF_031143425.1). Taxonomy (NCBI): domain Eukaryota; kingdom Metazoa; phylum Chordata; class Amphibia; order Caudata; family Salamandridae; genus Pleurodeles; species Pleurodeles waltl. The sequence continues at coordinate 510,341,899 of NC_090451.1, forward strand.
ATCTCAGACTTATTAGGAGTAAATTTATATTCGGAGATTGATGACAGGGATAATATTTCAGTAAGATGAGCAAACATAGTACTATCTGGATTTGAAATGAAGAAAAGTATATCATCTGCATAGGCAGCAAGTTTCAATTGGATCTCCACATGAGAACAACTTGAAATTGAAGATTTATGGCAAATAAAAGAACAAAAAGGTTCCAGTGCCAAAATAAATAACAGTGGCAATAAAGGGCAACCTTGCCGAACTCCCTAGTGTAAAGTAAAAAATGCAGAGGTTTGTCAATTAACCAGTACTGAGCTTTTAGGGGCAAGCAAAAAGTAAATAAATCAAAGATATGAAATAAGGACAAAACAATGCCACCTTAGAGAATGAATCAAGAAATCCCAATTAATTCTGACAAAGGTGTTCTCTGTATCAACTGTTATTGCCCCCAAATGGATTGTAACAGCTGAAGCTTTACTGAGCACATTAAAGAACAAACAGCCATTATCTGAGGTTAATCTCCCTTTACAAATCAGGCCTGTTCATTATCGATCAAATTAGGTTGCAGACGATCGAGTCGAATGCAAAAACCTTTGCAGAAATCTTGCAATCAAAATATACCAGAGAACGAGAACAATAGATTATGCAGAACTTGTGGTTTTACCCCTCCTTTGGAATAAGGCAAATAGTAGCTTCTTGAAATGTACTGGTTTGCATGACAGAAGTGGAAATATAATGAAAAACCCATAAACTTTAGGTAATAAAATCTGAGAAAAATGATTTAAAAATTCAACCGAAAATCCACAAGGACATTGTTACTTAACCTTCTTAAGCAGAGAGAATTCATTAAATACCTCTTGCCAGGAACTCTGTTTCCAAAGTAGAAACATACATTTGTTTAATATCTGGTGTTGGGGCAAATTGCACATGAGAATTAATAGATGACTCCTGAGAAATTAGTTCTGGTAATTAAAGATCAGAATAAAATTACTAAAATTCTTGCAAAATAGCAGCATCTCTATAGAAGGTATTTTCTGCAACAGTACATATAGAGTCAATACGAGAATATTTTGTTCTTTCCCTTAAGATAGTTAGCCAAGTTCTTCCCTACTTTGTTATTGTCACCAAAAAATCAAGTGCTGCTCTTAAGTAAGATAGAAGAAACTTGGGCCGTAGACTTCATATTAAACTGGAATTTGGCAGATAGTAATTGTTCAAGGTTATCTTCGGTCTTAATGGCATAAAATTGATATTCTAGCTTGTTGATGGACTAAAGCAACTCTTTGAGCTCTTATCCTGTGCATTTCTTTTCTGGGAAACATAGTCTATGATAAACCTTCTAGCCATTGCCTTGAAGGTGTCCAACAAGAGGTGCGGGAGCACTCCAGTAGTGTCATTAACCTCACAAAATTCAGAAATAAGTGAGAAGAATGAAGAAGAAAACTGGACATCTTGAAGAAGAGAGTTGTTAAATCTCTACCCCCTTGTACTATTAGTAGGGGGGAATCAAATCCAAATCAGATACCAATGGGGCATTGTCTGAAAGTAGCATAGGACCAACAGAAGTAGAAGTATGACATTGTGATACAGGGTTTAGTAACAAAAAAATGTAATCAAGCCTGGAGAGTGACCCATGTGCAGGAGAATAAATTGAGTATTCTCTGGAAGTAGGGTGACAACATCCTCAAGTCTAGTAAAGCTCCTTGTGAGATTGTAGAATAAAATTGTTTATGCTTCTTGTTTGCCATACATGTCACAGAAGATTGCCTGTCTATGAATGGTTCTATAAACGGCTTACAATCACCCCTGAAAATAAAATAAGAAACATCAAATTGAAGCCATTTTTCAGCAATACAGTTAATGGAATTTTGTTGATAAGAAAGCAAACCACAATCCATTTACCCTCATTGTCTGATTCATGCGGTAATACAGTAAGGTCAAGGTGTTTGTTACAAAGAATTATAACTCAATTTTTCTTATTAACTTAACGGGATACAAACACCAAACCCACCCAATTTTGTTTTGAGTTTTAGAGTCTCATTCTCTATGAGATGGGTTTCTTGTAAAAGAACAATGCCCAGATTATACTTAGGAAGGTGAGATAAAACTCAGTGCCGTTTAATGGGATTTGTAAACCGCTTAACATTCAATGACAGTACTTTTAATTATATTGTGAAACCTATATCTAAAAACAGAAGATGATCAGCAAATTATGCAAAATAAATAAAAAAAACAGGAAAAGGAATCCATCTGAAGGAAATGATGCAAAGAAATAAAACTGAGGGCTTTTTATGGCCAAGTGGCGCAGCAAATCACCTTGCTGTGCTGCCTCACAGGGAAAGTGCAGGAATGTGCCATATTTATCCCAGTACAGTGCACATTCATGTCCTTTTCCCAGTGGTGGTGCACAGTGGGCTGCCTAACGCCAATGCAGGCACCCCTGCACCATGGTGCAAGGACCCTCTGTTGCATGTAGGATTGTTTTTGTGCAGGAAGGGAAACCTTCCTGCACAAAAACAAGCCCATGAGGCTTTTTTCTCTTTCTATGTGTGCTGCAGAATGCAGCACACATACAAAGAGGGAAAAATACAAAGAGGGAATAAATGAGGAGAAATACAGATAGTTCTCCTTGTTACATCTCACCTGGGAAGGCGTAGCATTTTAGTGCGTTCCCAGGTCTACCACTTATGGTAAATCTGGGAATGCATCAAAATCCATGGATGTTGCGTGAGAACACCCATGCAGTAGGAAACACCTCCCTGGGGCAGAGTAATGCAATGCAGTGATTTTCACTGCATTTCTGTACTCGAGATTTATGAAGCAACTCAGGGCCATGCAAGGTGGCCTTTGCATGACATCATACATCTCATTTTGGGCTTGCATCGCTCTTGCACCACATTGCATTGTGCATGAGTGACTCAAAAGGGCTCGTAAATGTGTCCCTTAGTGAGTAAGATGTAACATGAGGGAATAGGAAAAAAGGAGGGAGGGAAAGTACGGGGTAAGGAAGATATGTAGAAGACAAAACAGACTGTACATATTGAACAAGTGATGACTGTGAGAAAATACCTGGGAATGTAGAATAAAAGAAATGGGGATGGTGACAACACACATCGAGGATAGCACATCAAGGAGACGGATGGACCATCAACGGAGGAGAATGAAAAAAAAGGAGAAGAATGATGCAGGTAACAAGGTTCAATCTTAGCAGCACTGAAACGAAAGAAGATCAACATATAAAACATAACAGTTAAATGTATGAAAACAGACATACAAGGCATAAACATCAAACAAAGAAATAACTCTTGAACTAAGGGATTACAACAACATGAATGAAAACCATTGCAGCCAAATTAGTCAACCATTCGAAGGTCCAGCAGTGTCCATTGAAGTAGTAGTACGAGGTTGGAGAAACTACCTAAGCTTCATAGGGTCTGTAGTGTTATTCTGATACAACACCTTTAAAAAGAGAAAGGGTGAAAGAGACCATATCTGGTTCCTAAAGAGCAGAGCATTGGTGACGGTCCAAAAATTCCTTACGTCGAGCTGTGGTGGCATTAGAAACATCGTGGAGGATCAAAATCTTTTCCCCCGACCACAGTAATTAGTTTGTGAATTTAGCAGCCTGAAGTATCTTCTTGAGGTCAGTAAACTACAAAAAGAAAATAATAGTACCTCTGGGTTTAACTGTAAGAGATGCCTAGGATGGACTTTGCCCCAGTTTGTGAACTTTCTGAATGTTTAAAGATGTAGTTGGTGGCATATCTACAAACTGTGGTAGCCAAAAAAGAAATAGGATCCTGCCCCTCAGGACCCTCAGGCAGACCACAAATATATAGGTTATCACATCTATTTCTATTGTCCATGTCTTCCATGTGATGCTTTAGAAGAATAATGTTCTCCAAAGACACTATTTTACTTGCTTCGTCTTTGACATCACTTACTCTCTGCTGAACTGAGGACACTCTGACCTCCATTATTAATCACTTGTCTTCTAAGTGTTGAATGTGTTGGTTGGTCTCTTCCACAAAAGGCCTTAATGCACAGATTTCCTCAAGCAAAAGTTCCAAATAAATAGGTGAGGAACGATCCTGCTTAAACCATTTATTCACATAGGAAACACTGAAAGGTTTCAAATTAAAATAATTGGATGTAGAGGATCTCAGAATGGCACAATGGGTGGTTTCACTTGGGACATGCATAGCCATCTCGCAGTAACAATCTGTTGAAGACTTCAAAGAAACTGATTTGGAAAGAGCAGGTTTCATAGATAATTTCAACTTTCTGGACCTGCCTATATATAGGAATTGCCAATAATAATTATTTGGTTGTATTAAAATGAAGGCACAGCCAGGGAAAGAGAGCAAAAACTAGGAGACAACGTAGGCACTGAGGTACACTTGGGTATAGATCACCTCATTTCTGGGACAAAAATAATAATAAGGTTGCCATCAAATTTCTATAAATTGGTAGAGGCAAGGTAATGGGAAGCAAGGAGCAACCATGTAATTAACTCAGCATGAAGAGAAAACCTGGAGAAGTCTCCCAAAATAGCAGCAGCTCCCCTCACAGTGCCCAGGAGTAGGAGAAACTGCCAAGAAACAATACTTCTGGGTGGTTAAACTCTTCATAAAGGATGGCCTCCTCACCTCTGCATGCTCCCAAAATAATAGCTTCTCATTATTAATGAAAAAGAAGCCTCTCCGACTACTAGTGAGGAATGCACTCTCCAACGCGGTATGGAGCTCTGCAGTCAGGCGGCTATCTTCTTCATCACCTAAGCCATGCACTCCTACAGACATTTTAAATTTGTAGATATATAAAGCAATAGCTGTAGGAGTAGACAAACTGTTGCATCAGAGACAGACTAACAGATTTGGGACATTCAGCCTGTACTCTAGTATGCAACAGCATTAAAAGATTGGCCACCCTAAACTCAGTGGCAGCTGGTGGAATTTGAAATTGGTAGGGGCTAAGAGCAGTGGTTGAATTATTCCACATATGTGTAATTTTGTATGGAGGTGCAAGTTTGTACAAACAAGTGCATGTAAATGTGTAAACATGCGTATGTGAAAAAATTTGTATTTGTGTATGTCATGTTTGAGTGTGTGTGCTTTGCAAGTGATTGCCAATAAAACTGTGTGTTCATTAATGTGTATGTATGTGTTGCCTTTGGGGAAAAAGTCTTTATGTGCAAACAATATGTATACAAATGTGTGTGTGTTGTGTGTGTGTGTACATATGAACCAGTGCATTGGTGTGCATGGAAGTGTGTGTATGTAGGTGTGTGCTCAGCACTGGTGCACATGTTTAGGCGCCTGTGATTGCACATGAGTGAATGACTGCTCCTAGTTATGAACCTGCTGAGCTTTAAAGAATGTCTTGTGTGCAACTAGGCAGGAGAAAAGTCAAAACAGGCAGGGCACAGAGGTCAATCAAATGACAATCTGATTTGATTGATTGCTAGTAGCTGAGGGCGCTATTTAACAAAGGTGTAAAAAGTGCATTTTTTTTTAAATGTGGCAGCTTTGACATTATTAAGTATTATTATAGCACCTTACTGGAAAGCTCTTATTAAAAGGGACGTTTAAACATTAACTTAGAACCATTCTGCCCCTGCCCTCACCCTGGTGACAGTGTCATTAGTGCATTAAGAAGTAAGACAGTTGTCATGTGAACCATGAATGTGGGCCACATTCTTATCCTTAGAGCAACATTGTAGTCCATTAAATCAAGCGCACTAGGTTTTGTACATCTGTCATTCTGGCCTTTTTTTACTGCAATGTGCTTATATGCAATAGTAAAGAAACAGGAAGATCGGTAAAAGAAAATATATGCAATTTTAACCATAACTAACCAGGCACTTTGAGAGGCTCGATCCCAGTCAGTACTGCGGGTTGAGGAGATGAGGCCAGGGTTGGTGTTCTGCGGTCGCCTTCCCAGAGGGAGGTGTCCGAGTCCCAGCCTCAGTTCACAAAGGAGCTGAAAGTAAACGCTCTGATCTGTAAATGCTGAATTGCAATAAACAGATCCACTGTGCAGAAGCGAGCGCACTGTGGACTGTATCTGTTTACAACAGGCAGCTTGTCAGTTCCAGTCATAGGGTCATACGTTGCGTCTCATAACTCTGTGACGTTAGGTCAGGCTAATTTAAACAGTTTTTTTTTTTAGGAAATACACAGTTACTGCAGTAATCATAGCACAATACAATGCGCTGTGATTACTGTAGTAACAGCGGTTAGGCTCTTAAAAAACAATAACCCCTCCCTTTCCCATCTCTACACAGGGATGGGTGGGGTCAGTTATGCTTGATGACCCCACCCCATATGCTGACCACTTGGGAAAGGGCAAGGTGGTCATTCAGCTGAAGCAGACTCAGGAAGTACAGGGCTGAATGGCAAAGATTGAACATCACAACACCTTTTTAAAAAAAGGCCGCTTTATTGGAAACAGGTGCACGTACAATACAAAAGCCTTGGCCTATTGCCTCACAAAACTAACAACCTCACTATACATTCAATTTTACCTGACCAAATGTTCCCCCCTCCCCTCCCCTACCCCCCTTCCCTTTACCCTTAACCTTGTAGTCTCTTAATACACTCTTCCTGTAATGATTTCTTTGTTGAATCTGTTTTGCCACCTTAATAATCTCCTGTTGCCACCTACCCCTTGAACCTGCAACTAGCAAACCCCTAATGCCAATTTTTTCCTGTTTGTGTTGTCCTGCTGCTGTCCACCCCCTTCCAATCTGAAGGTGTCTTGTCAGATCTGCCGTCCATCCGTTATCGTTGTAATGTGAACTGTCTCTGTCTCCGCCTGCACCTGTTCCCAGCGACAACATACAACGCCGACTCCCGTACACCCATTATCCAAAACGCACCCTTTGGTTCCCCATATATTTCCTCCCAAAATTCACCACTAAAAGAAAACCTTGCTGCTAGGGTGGGTGGGACTGTGGGCCAAAACTTTCTGTCACCCAACTGGCCACTGTGTCGCCTTTCCCAAAAATGGTGGCACCCTTACAAAATGGCCTCTATATTTATTTCCCCCCACCGCCCAAAAAGCGCCCAAACAGCTCCCGTGGTCCGTACCACCTTCACCAAACCTCCCGGGGGAAGACCTCTAGTACCTTCGGCAATCCCCCCCGGTACCCCATTGGGGAAGAGGGAACATCACCAAGACACATTTTTGTGTGTAAAAGGCTACTTCATTGGAAACAGGTGCACTTATAATACAAAAACCTTGGCCTATTGCCTCACAAAACTAACAACCTCACTATACATTCAATTCTACCTGTCCAAACGCACCCCTTCCTCTACCCCACCCTCCCTCTCCGTTTACCCTTAACCTTGTAGTCTCTTAATACACTCTTCCTTTTTGTAATGATTTCTTTGTTGAATCCGTTTTGCCACCTTAATAATCTCCTGCTGCCACCTACCCCTTGAACCTGCAACTAGCAAACCCCTAATGCCAAATCTTTCCTGTCTGTGTTGTCCTGCTGCTGTCCACCCCCTTCCAATCTGAAGGTGTCTTGTCAGATCTGCCACGCATCCCTGTTATCAGTGTCATGTGAACTGTCTGTGTTTCTGCCACCAGAAAAAGGAAACCTTCCTTTTTCTGCCCCAGCCTTGTTGGTCGCTGCGCTATCCCACCTGTCCCTATTTATTATTGTTTCTTCCTTCTTTTTTGTTTAATTGTTCTCTAAAAAATGCCTTCAAAACTTCTTTCATTTGGATCAGGTACAGGTCAATGCCCAAAAAGGACAGGTGTACCCCGTTGCCTATAAAAAATTCCCTGTCCTCAGAACGAAGATCTCTATGTTCTAAATACGCAAGACCCTTTCCTTCACAGAAAAGTTTCATTTCTTCATGAATTTTCCTGTGTACCCTTTCGATTGCGCCTGGTTTCTTCGCCCCTCTCCATACCCTCCGAGGGACGAAAGTTGTCCAAATCACATGACAATCATGCCACTGCTGCTGAATCTCTTGCAAATCCAATTTCATGCTCCTCATTATATCCAGTCCTGTCCTCTGCACTAAGTAATTTTCCCCTAAATGGATCAGTAACACATCCGGACAAGAACCCCTTGCTCTGAATTTTTGTAAGGTCCTTAACTCCTGCCACCGCATCCTTCTCTTTCCATCCCATCGAACTCGATACCGCTCCCGGTCCAAACCCAAATTTTCCCCAATAGCCATTCATCTTGCTTGCTTCTGGGCCCAGTTGACAAATGAATGCCCAACTACCCAAATCAACAGGAAGCACACGTCCGGTCTGGGTACAGAACCTGCAGCAGGAGAAAAATAAGTTAAACTCATACTCCTGTCTCCCCACGACCCCCTTTCTCACATATTTTTTTGTATACGTCAGATTTCCACCTCCCCAGCCCCATTAACTGATGTTTATTCCATCCTCTTGTCCCTGCCTCCGTCGCCATCCCAATCCAAAAGGAATGGGTGCCAAATTGAGAGGCATTACGTCCAACAAACTGCAAACCTGCCCTTAAGACTGCTAAAAGCTGGTGTGCGGAGACACTTTGTCCATCCTTATGATGAAACCTCCCCATTATTTCCCGTATCTTTTTCCCTTAGCCACTTACCCAGTGAAACTGGGCGTATCCCCGTGACAGGATACGCCTTAAGCACCACATGCCTTCCCCTTTCCTGTTGGTCCGTTTTAGCACTCCCAATGTGCAGGACCACGACATTTGCCCGAACATCAGATCATCCCACCTTAAAGCCGGCTTATATTTTGACCCCAACAATTCTGAAACCCAGAATGTGCCGAAAAACATCCAAGACATTAAGGTCCTAAATAGTAGGCATTCATCCTCATCGTAAAGTAACCCCCTCAATGCCTGTAAAACCTCTTTGAAGAAGGCACAGCGACATAGGCTGCCACGCCCTACCCTTCCTCCTTTCTTCCTTAGCCCAGCCCTCCAAAATCCTGTGGCCCAGCTCCCCTGCCGACAGTGTGAAGCACCACAACAATTTAGCCATAAAGGCAATGACCGCCAACTTCCCTAATATGGTGATTCTAGATTGACGTCTCTCCACCAGTTTCATGATAAACCGCACTGCATCCTGTAATCTATCCTTGTCAGATTCCCTTCTACGGGCCCCGACCTCAAAAACTCCTGCCACACCCAGACATACGCTTGTTGGGTAGAAGGCGCCAATGAATTCACCACCAGCCACATTATCCGCCGTTGCCTATGGTCCACAGAGCTCCCGGCATCGTCGTCCTGCTCAGGGCCTCGTCCGCAACCAACCTATGGAACCTCTATCACTGTGAACGAGACAAAGCATCCACAATGTAATTTTTCACACCTGGAACATGTCGAGCCCTAAAATATATGTCGCAGCACACACATTCCAGCACAAAAACTCACAACAGCTGCAACACCTGTACATCCTGAGCAGATTGCTGGTTAACCACCTGCACCACCGCCAAGTTGTCGACCCTAAACAGCACTCTTTTGTGTTCCAATAGGTGACCCCCATATGCACACCTCGACCACTAAGGAAATAATTCAAGAAACGCGATGCTCCGACCCCATGCCGGCGGCCAATCCTCCGCACAGTATTTTCCCTGCCAACACAGACCGAAGCCCGACACCCCTTCCGCATCAGATAATGTTTGTACATCCCATTCGCATATCTGCCATGTCTGTATGGGAATACCATTGAAAGTTTCCAAAAATACACACCACATCCTCAAATCCTCCTTTACCCCCGTGCTGAGGCGCACGTGATGATGTGGTAATCAATGCCCTGACAGAGCCATGCCCAGTCTCCTACAGAATGTCCTCCCGGCTCTTACCATCCTGCAAGCAAAGTTAAGGTGGCCAGGTAGTTCCTTAATGTCTCTGACCGTCACCTTAGTCCGTCACACCCATGTCTCGTACCCTCACAATCATAGCCGTCTATTTGTCCTCCGGTAACCGGGCCACCATAGCCTCCTTGTCCAGTTCAATACCCAGAAAAGCCAAGGCTGTACTGGGCCTCACCGTTTTCTCGGGGGCCAGGTGTACACCCAGGTCCCCCAAGATTTCTTGAAACTGACGTAGCACTAGCGCACACTGGTCTGAGCCCGTCAGAGCCGCAAAGAAAAAAATCATCTAAGTAGTGTGTCACCTCATTATGCCCTGTTATTGATAAAAAAATCCATTGCAAACAGGCGCTGAAACACTCAAATAAGGAGCAGGAAATCGAATAGCCCATGGGGAGTGCTTTGTGCACATACCAATGTCCCTGAAATTGTATACCAAGAAGTTCAATATCATTGGGACTCACTGGCAAGAGCCTAAAAGCTGATTTTATATCTGTCTTTGCCATCAAGGCACCAGATCCCAGGGACTCCACCATAGCAATGGCCATGTCCACCGACTGTGGGAAAGTACCATCTTGCCTGGCATGTTACCCCCATTTTCACTGTATGTATTTTTGTTTTTGCCCTTGTGTCACTGGGATCCTGATAGGCAGGACCCCAGTGCTCATAGTGTATGCCCTGTATGTGTTCCCTGTGTGGTGCCTAACTGTATCACTGAGGCTCTGCTAACCAGAACCTCAGTGTTTATGCTCTCTCTGCTTTCTAAAATTGTCACTGCAGGCTAGTGACTAATTTTATCAATTCTCATTGGCACACTGGTACACCCATATAATTCCCTTGTATATGGTACTTAGGTACCCAGGGTATTGGGATTCCAGGAGAGCCCTATGGGTTGCAGCATTTCTTTTGCCACCCATAGGGAGCTCTGACAATTCTTACACAGGACTGCCACTGCAGCCTGAATGAAATAACGTCCACATTATTTCACAGCCATTTTTCATTGCACATAAGTAACTGATAAGTCACCTATATGTCTAACCCTCACTTGGTGAAGGTTAGGTGCCAAGTTACTTAGTGTGTGGGCACCCTGGCACTAGCCAAGGTGCCCCCACATTGTTCAGTGCAAATTCCCTGAACTTTGTGAGTGAGGGGACACCATTACACGCGTGCACTGCACATAGGTCACTACTTATGTGTAGCATCACCAAGGTAACTCCGAACATGGCCATGTAACATGTCTAAGATCCTGGAATTGTCACCCCAATACCATTCTGGTATTGGGGTGACAATTCCATGATCCCCTGGGTCTCTAGCACAGAACCCGGGTACTGCCAAACTGCCTTTCCAGGGTTTCCATTGCAGCTGCTGCCAACCCCTCAGACAGGATTCTGCCCTCCTGGGGTCTGGGCAGCCCCGGCCCAGGAAGGCAGAACAAAGGATTTCCTCTGAGAGAGGGTGTTACACCCTCTCCCTTTGGAAATAGGTGTGAAGGGCTGGGTAGGAGTACCCTCCCCCAGTCTCTGGAAATGCTTTGATGGGCACAGATGGTGCACATCTCTGCATAAGCCAGTCTACACCAGTTCAAGGATCCTCCAGCCCTGCTCTGGTGCGAAAATGGATAAAGGAAAGGGGAGTGACCACTCCCCTGACCAGTACCTCCCAGGGGAGGTGCCCAGAGCTCCTCAAGTGTGTCTCAGACCTCTGCCATCTTGGATTCAGAGGTGCTAGGGGCACACTGGACTGCTCTGAGTGGCCAGTGCCAGCAGGTGATGTCAGAGTCCCCTCCTGGTAGGTTCTTTCCTCTCTTGGTAGCCAAACCTCCTTTTCTGGCTATTTAGGGTCTCTCCTCTGGGCTGTTCCTCAGATAACGAATGCAAGAGCTCACCAGAGTTCCTTTGCACTTATCTCGTCGACTTCTGCCAAGGATCGACCGCGGACTGCTCCAGGATGCCTGCAAAACCGCAACAAAGTAGCAAGACAACTAACAGCAACATTGTAGCGCCTCATCCTGCCGGCTTTCTCGACTGTTTCCTGGTGGTGCATGCTCTGAGGGCTGTCTGCCTTCACCCTGCACTGGAAGTCAAGAAGAAATCTCCCGTGGGTCGACGGAATCTTCCCCCTGCTAATGTAGGCACCAAAAGACTGCATCACCGGTCCTCTGGGTCCCCTCTCATCCTGACGAGCATGGTCCCTGGAACACAGGAGCTGGGTCCATGTGTCTCCCACAGTCCAGTGGCCCTTCTGTCCAAATTTGGTGGAGGTAAGTCCTTGCCTCCCCATGCCAGATAGCAAACCTGTGTATGGCATGATTTGCAGCTGCTCCGGCTTCTGTGCACTTCTCCAAGGATTCCTTTGTGCACAGCCTAGTCTGGGTTCCCAGCACTCCGTCCTGCAGTGCTCAACACGCTGAGTTGGACTCCAACGTCGTGGGACCCTCCTTTTGTGACTCTGAGTTCACAGAACTTCCAAGTGCCTGCTGCCTGCTTCTGCGGGGGCTCTCTGAGTTGCTGAGCACCCCCCCGTCTCCTCCTCCAAGGGGTGACATCCTGGTCCTTCCTGGTCCCCAGCAGCACCCAAAAACCTCTACCGACCCTTGCAGCTAGCAAGGCTTGTTTGCGGTATTTCTGCATGGAAACACTTCTGCAACATCCATCACGCCGCGGGACATCTTCTATCCAAAGGAGAAGTTCCTAGCCCTTTCCATTGTTGCAGAATCTTCGGCTTCTTCCACCCGGAGGCAGCCCTTTTGCACCTTCATCCGGGGTTTCCTGGGCTCCTGCCCCCCCGGACACTATTGCGACTCTTGGACTTGGTCCCCTTCCTTTTCAGGTCCTAAGGTCCAGGAATCCGTCTTCAGTGTTTTGCTGGTGCTTGTGGTTCTTGCAGAATCCCCCTATCACGACTATTGTGTCTTGCTGGGCAAGTATGGTAACTTTAGTCCTGCTTTCTAGGGTCTTGGGGTGGGGTATTTTGGACACTTTTACTGTTTTCTCACAGTCCCAGCGACCCTCTACAATCTCCCATAGGTCCAGGGTCCATTCGTGATTCGCATTCCACTTTTGGAGTATATGGTTTGTGTTGCATCTAAATCTATGTTCACCTACTACATCCTATTGTGATTCTACATTGTTTGCACTACTTTTCTATCTGTTACTTACCTGTTTTGGGTTTGTGTACATATAACTTGTGTATATTACTTATCTCCTAAGTGAGGGTATTATCTGAGATACTTTTGGCATATTGTCACTAAAATAAAATACCTTTATTTTTAGTAACTCTGAGTATTGTGTTTTCTTATGATATTGTGCTATATGATATAAGTGGTATAGTAGGAGCTTTGCATGTCTCCTAGTTCAGCCTAAGCTGCTTTGCCATAGCTACCTTCTATCAGCCTAAGCTGCTAGAAACACCTCTATTCTACTAATAAGGGATAACTGGACCTGGCACAGAGTGTAAGTTCCACAAGGTACCAACTATAAGCCAGGCCAGCCTCCTACACCGACGCATATGACACCTTCGTCATCTCCTCCGGAATGAAATCATTAATTGAGGATCCCTCCGGCCAAGATAAATGATGAATCAGGTGGTAATGCCCCAGTTCCTTTTTGGGAACCACCCCAATTGGGGAAACAATGAGATTTACTTAGGGCCAGTGTGAAAAAGGACCCCCCATGCGTCCTTCAGCCACCTCTTTGTCCAGTTTGAGCTGTACGATTGCCTCCTTTCCCCTTACCGACCTTAAATTTTCAGCCCAACGTCGCTGCCTAGGTCCAGTGCATGCCTACTCAAAACCACTTAAAAAACCTTGGAAAAACACCTGTGCCACCCATTTGTCATCATATCGCTCCAACCAAAAACAAAGTTTGTCAATTTTAACTGGAGTAAGAGCTTTTGCCCAACAAGCCTTGCCCCCCCTCTTGTCCTGGCGGTACTCTTTCCCCCTTGGCTGCCCCCCGAGTAAGGCTGACCCTGTCCTTGAGCCTGGGCTCTCTGAGCATCGTGAGCATTTGTGTCAAAATTTGCAGCATTCACAGGTGCACAGTCCCATGTTGTAATCCCAGCATGCACCCGTCTTCGCTGAACCATTCCCCAATGCTCCTGACCCCCCTTTTGTGCTTGCACCAGCCCCACCCTGAGTGGGGCGCTCTTGAAAGGGCCGATACGTTTTAGGCAACCCACTAGCAGTAAAAATGGTTTTACCAAATTCTGATGGGTCCATCGTATGCTGCCACAAATCTGCGTCAATCTCCCCCCATTGCACTTCCGGATTGGATGCCATTCGTGTTCGAAACTCTTCATCGTACTGCATCCAAGCATAACCATTGTAATTTAGCTACGCCTTCCTGATAACATCCATAAATGAGAAAAGTGGTACTGCCCTCTCTGGGAACCGCTTGCAGTACACATTCGCAAATATTAAGAAGGCAACCATCCAATTTTCAATAGTAACTGGGACTCTTGGCCGCTTAGCCAATTCATACTCCTACTCCTTGGTGCCCTCTTTGGACCTGACCTCTCTATGTAAAGCTTTAACATTTCCACGTATTCACCTTTCCAAATCTTCTACTTTGTAGCCACCATAAGGTGTGCCCCCAGTGGTTTGGCCATACCAATGTTGGGCAGTTTTTTGGCCTTGCCACCTGCTTTATCTGTGCCTGCATCCTCCTTAGATTTACCTACCTCCTCTGTTGCCCCAGTAGCCATTATTCCACTCTCGCCTTCCGGCCCGACCCCGAAATCAACGACATAAACCCCTTTTAACAAATTCTCCTCTGAGCTATCCACCTACGCCTCAATCGCCAGCGATATGAAATCAGTTTGTTTACAAGCCACATCCTTACCTGGTGCCAAGGACAGGGGCCATTCCTGAGCTGTCCGCCTTGCCAGTTGTCCGCCTCCTTTCGTCTCAGCCACCACCTGCAACCACGGAGGGACAGGTTTAGACCCCCTTCCTTGTGCCCCACCACTCCTCCTCCTTATCCTCTCTCAATTCTCCCTCCTCGATACTGACTTCCTCGTAATCCAATTTCTCCTCCTCTACCCTTTCATCACACTCATCAGGCAGAGCGCTCCCATAAGCCCTCGCCTTTTCCTCACCAACCTTTGCATAGCCCAAGTCTTGCAATGGCTGCCTAGGGGCGGTCCTTACCCTTTTAAGCCTCTCTGATAGGCCAGGCCGCTGACCCTCAGGAGTCGCGAAGCCGGTGGGTCCAAAACCCAGTCCGTCACGTGGCCCACGAAGGACAACCTTAGCCCCCGGTTTCCTGTCTCCTGCATCCTGCTGTGATGTCATCCGGTCGGCCGCTTGGGCCCGGTATTCACTTACTCCCGAGGTCCCCGGGTTGCAGCCGACCCACCCGGGTCACGTTGTGTTGCCATCCTCTCGCCCTGCCAAGAAAAGCCCGATGTGCTAGTAAGCCTTGACTCTACACCCCTATCTTCTGCACCCCGCCTCACCTCTACCCACGCCTCCCCGTCCTCCCACTCCTCCCCTTCAGCTGGCCCCTCCCTTCCCAGATTCTCTGAAATGTCACTGTCCCCCCAGTCACCCCTGGCCTCCGGAACCCAACGCCTGCCATAAGTGCGCCTCGGGGGACGCACCTTCAAGATGATCCTATCGTCCTCCACCTCTAGCCCTCTTTCATCCTCACTCCATTCCAAAAGAGAGTCCCATTTCTGAGATGCAAAAACCGCACTCCCACACCCCACCAATATTGTTGCCCTCTCCCCCACCCCTGGAGCCCCACCCTCCCCCACTTACTCTACCATGGCATAGGCCCGCCCCACCCCTGAGACCTACTCCCAGTGTCCACAGAAACACCTCTTCTCCCGGTTGCCCCACCAACCGATAGCAGCACCCCTCCTTCCCCCTACCCGCCCCCAGATGGCCTCCTCTCCCCCTGCACTCTCCTCCCTCCCCACACCGCTTCTCTTGCTCCCGTCCGTCCTCATCGGCGAGAACTCTGCCCTTGATCTCCAGCCCTGCCCCTCCCGACTCTAGTCCCCCTCCCTGCCCCCCCACCAGCGTCTGGGGGTACTCGGCATTCCCACTTTTTGCCCTCACCAAGGAGTGTTGTGTCCACGGGGGTCTTATCACATCTGGAGGCGGGGAAGGCGTTTGTTTGCCCCACCCCCCTCTCGCTGCCAGGAGACTCCCTCCCCGCTCTTTCCCCAGCTCCCCAGCCTTACCGCCTGTCCTCCACCCCAAACGCGGCGCGAAGGCAAGCAGGCCAACACTGCCACCATCACACCGCTCGCCGGGCGCAGGTGCTTGATGACGCCTTTATGCACCAAGTCCATGCGTCCGGTCTCTTGTAACAATCGAAGGGCCACCGGCACATGATCGTCCTTCATACCCGCAGTGCTCCTGATCCGCGTATGCACGTCGCTGCAGGACCTACCAATGTGCATGACCTGAGGCCCCCGTCGACCAGTTACCAATTCCAAGGTAAGACCGGAGCACCGTTAACAGTGCGCGCAAACAACCATTAGACGCACGACTTAGAATGAACAACGCACTAATATGTAGCTAACGCTGACTAAACTACTGACAACATTTTCTACAAAATTTTCAGTCAGCCAATCAGCCACCCTATCACCTTTCCCCAAAATGGTGGCACCCTTACAAAATGGCCTCTATATATATATATTTCTCCCCACCGCCCAAAAAGCGGCCAAACCATGGGCTGTACCACCTTCCCCAAACCTCCCAGGGGGAAACCTCTTGCACCTTCGGCAATCCCCCCATAACCCCCTTCTGTACCCGCCCAAGGCTGCTTGAAAACAAGTCACTACATTGGATTATTAGTGGGTGGTGTCCAAGGACTTCAACTATTGAAATACAGGGCTGGCACCATTTCAGACCGTATTTTCAGAAAGCACAAAAGCTATCTATGTGACACATGCACACTAGCCCATGTGTCACGAGAGACCTGCATGACTTCTTGACACCCGTGTCCGAGCATAATCCATCAGGCAGGCAGCAGGAGTCCAACTCCAGGCAGCACTGGTGCAAGCCATTCACATTTCTTTCAGAATGCGAAGTAACGCCACTAGCATTACTTTGCATTCTAAAAGAAATGTGGATGCTGGTAATTGCTATTTGCAATTATCATATACGGTGCACACATTAAAATAGAATGGGCGCAGCCCCAGCACCCAAGTAAAAAACAATTGCTGCTTCCTAAACCTTTAGGAACCAAATCTGCCCAATTTGTAACTCAGGGGTGAACTGGTCAGTAACATTATGAGATGAAACCTTGGTCGGGTAGCTTAGCACCTCTACTCCTGTGGTTCTGATTCACAGATGAACTTCTGCAATGAAAGCAAAAGGGAAAAGCTGTCAAAAAGCACTAGCCCAAATCCCACAAACTAGGGGCCTGATTTAGATCTTGGCGGTAACGGTCCCACTGTTGATTTTCGGCAGAAAACCCATCTGCCAACTGGGCGGTCTGCCCGCTCAATTTAGATGTTGGTCGGACCATAGGTGAAAGAGCGCCCGAGTCCTGCAGAAACCGCCAAGAATCTCCAGCTGCCTCAATGGCAGCAATGGGAATAGGGGCTGACAGTGGGGCTCTAGACATCTTTACCGCCGAGTTGATTTGGATGTGGCGTACTGCCAAGCCAACTGTGGCGGTCCAACCTCCACAACTGAGTTGGTGGATTGGGGGGAGAAGGGGCACAAATCCTGCCTCTTACCATGTTTCCACTTCTGTTTTGGACTGGCCCCGACTGGACATCACCTACCATTGCTGATGCCACTGAATCACGGAGGACAGAAGACCCTACTGTCGCCAGACTCAAAGGTAGAGATACTGCTTGTACTGTGGGCACTGCACATGAGCTTAGGACCTCTGCAGAAATATATATGCCACAGGTATTTTTTTAGGATACCTCTGACATGCATATATCTGGAACACATTTGGGTCAGTGATTGATGGAGACACACTGGTACAAGACACATATCTCACTCATACAGAATTGATATTGTGGTGTCAGTATTCATTGCCAAATGAATGCTGACATCACAGTAACACTGACATCAAACTTGTCACCATGTCTATGTGTGCACATTAAAAGGGAATCTGTACCTGTGATGTTGAGTCCAGTTGTGTGTGTGTGTGTCAGTATGAGTATGTGAGTGGATTGGCTGGTCGAGGGAGCAGGAGTGGGTGATGTGGTTGTGTCTGCATGCATGCAAAGTGCATGTGGGTCTGATGTCTGTTGCGCATTTTGGGTTGTTTGTTATGTTGCTGCAGCAACATTTAGCTATGTGTTGTTGTGTGGTGGTCATTGTGACATGTGCAATTGTGCCTTTATGTGCATGTATTTGTGCAGATGAGTGTGCCATTGGGTTGGTTGTTGTGGTTGGGTTGTATGTGTGTGTATGTGTTGTTATATGCTATTTTAGACATATTTTAGACATAATATTTTAGCAAACTAGGCCTTCCGTTGTGCACTTTAGCCCAGATACATTTTATTCAGCATTGCTTTATTTTTCTAGCATTAGCCACATTTGCAGTGTTGTTTTATTTTCTCTATCTATTTGTTCATTGGCCTAAGAAAGCATCACGTTCTTAGAATTTCACTTTGTGCTTTCCTCAAGGCTGTAGACAGATAGGATTGCCAGCAAAAGTGGTACGCTGCGTCTCCAACATTCACAGAAACATACATATACTACGTAGGGACCTTTTCTTGGAATATCAATTGTTTTATTATAAAAACACTTCTTTGTCCCATGCACATTAAAGGGAGATTCCAGTCAGATGACCACGCTGCATGCTGATTGCTTCGCTACAGCTGCTTGCTTAGACTACCAAATCCCTGGCCTATATGGGGACGGTGTCTCTCTAGACTGCAGGCTTCCTTGCTCAGGTATGAGGAATGATGTTGTCGTCCTAGGGGTAAACCTGAAGGGCGGATTAGGCCTTATCACGCTGTGCTCTAAAATAGCTTAAGTAGGAAAGATATCTATATACTACTAGTGACAGTATGGTGGGACTGTTTTTGTATTTCCCACTCCTTGTCACCCTTTTGCTTTTAGTGTGTTTTATCATCCTAGTTATTGCAATACATGCCATTTTATGTAAGATGCAGTTACTTCAATAAACCCTTATTGAACTATATTCTGCCTCTGTGGTCTTTGTCTGTGTGAGACTAATGTAACTGAGAGGAAAGGGATGAGATCTGCTCTACCATGATTCCCCTGAGGAGTCTTGCTTGACATGCGCGTGGTTGCCACAATCATCCCTGTTCTTGGGCAGAGATGAGGCGCTGCTAGTTAGTCACAAAACCCGGATTAGGCTGACATGCGTCAAATAGTGTGGAATTGTACTTAGTACCCCACAATTCAGGTGATTCTGCCACCCGAATCCAGTAGCCTCATTAGGATAATGAGAACCTGACATTTGGTCAGGTACTGATGTTTGGATCCTCCTAAGTATCTCAGTCTCACTAAAGGCTAAAGACACCTCCATACTATATACAATGACGTCCATGGTATTGAGGATTTCCTCCTCAGCTAAGTAAATAGTATCTATCTAACGCTGTAGGTTGTTCAAGCTTAAACCTTAAAAGAATCAATCCCAACTTGGTGTCCTTATCGCTGAATATTCACCTTGACCATTAACATGGCGAACCCGCAATGGGTAGCAATTGCAGTAAATATGCAACCGCCTGTTACTGCAGCCTTATTGGCAAATGGCCTAACGGCCCAGGGGGTCAAGTTACATTTGTTATTGAGGCTCATCCAGCCTACAGAACAGAAACATTTTTATTGTTCGATGGGAACACAAACACTTTTCATCACTACACACCTGCAAACATACCTGCACAATACACAGCTTATGCATATTTAGAAATACCACTATCTTATCAAGACCATAATAATTGGCTTGATGGCGCCCTACCACATACAATATTACACGTTAGGTTAGGTCCTCTTAGCAATGATGGCCTGACCTGGCCTTTATTGGTCTGAAATACACCGCACACTGATGCAGCAACCTTGGCAGTAGCTGAGGTTCACCGCTTATATATAGAGCTCACTGGAATATACAGACTGTTAGTACAGTTTGTAATGCAAACATTAAATACTCCAACAGCACATGCTGCCCCAATGCAACCACATGTAGCTACGCCAGGCATTAACCCTGCAACTGTACATTTGATCATGGGTAAAGTACCCGCCAAGCGGGAGGAAATTACGTTATGGTTAGCTCAAAAAATAAATGCGCTGGAAGCAGTCTTTCCCAATACGGGTCCTCAGGACAAACAGATTCCTCACTAAGTGCTTGCCATTTGGGATGGGTCCCTCAGTAGATCACTGCAACACAAAAGTTATGGTATTTGCCACATTGTATACTACTGCACACAGTACACCAACACTTGGCAATCTTCCAGAGGCGTTAAACAAAATCAAGATGAATACGGGCTGCCCCGGCCCTGGACTTGGGGATGCAATTAATGGGCAATTTTGCCAGTGTGTCTTCAATAATATTAAGTAACCTTAAAGGGGAAGCAATTGCACTTGGAGTGTGCATGCGGCTTCGGGACGTTCCTGCTCAGGATCAAGAACTTGAGCTGCCAAAGATTATCAGTGAGACCTTTTCTAGTATTGGTCAAGATAGTCTGGGGGCCAGACCCATTAGACCCATTAAACCACAACTACAGGGTAGATCCAATAAAGACTCTACCAAGCAAGCACCTGAAGGTTCTAAAAAGCGCTAGGATAAAAAACAACAAACACCTAAAAAAGAAAGGGGAGAACATTCGCATTTGGAGACCCCTAACAATTGATATAATCTTAGAAATAGAGATAATATAAAAATGCCTGACAGTTATCAATATACTGATACACGCCAATTTCGTTCCTTTCAGGACTCACTGGAAAACAGAGTGAGAGAGGTGGGCGGTCAGAGCAGCAAACAGATTACGTGAAACCGAGAAAGGACTCACAACGCTCGTCCGAAGTTTCTGTTAAGAAAGAAGAGAAACTTCCCCAACAAAACCGTAGTTCAAAAATAAAAAAGTGGCAGCAGTTGCAATACAACATGCCAACCAGGAAGAGGCCTTTACTGAAGAACAGGAAGTGGGCACTAGCACTGATAGACAATGCGGCAGAGGTCACAATAGTTCGGTGGGATCTTCATGATCTGGAGGTGAAAGCAACTGATGACTGTCAGTCAATCAAGAGAACTTTATTTCGGCTACAGGAGCCATAAAAGCACATAGCAGCAATAAATAAATACACAAGGTTATATAAAATATATACAGTACATATAACTAAATACAAATTATAAAATTAAATGCACTCCCAGAGTGAATTAATACATTGTTGCTAAAACCATTATGCAGATAAAAGTTTTCCTCTAACAATCCAGCATGCCCCAATGAACTTGGCAACAGCAATCACTAACGTCGGGCAAGTGTCTGATCTGAGAATTCGAAGGGCTATGTCAGACCTATGAACTCCCAGCAGTCTACAAGCCGGGACCAGCCATTTCCTACGAAAGGCAGCATTTACTGGGCAGACAAATAAGACATGAGGGAGGTTTCAATGAGTGCTTTGCAAGCTGGGCCGATGGTTGTTTCTTAATGTGACCAGCGACTGGTAAGTAATCTTAGTGGCAAGGTGCCTATGCGGAACTGGAAGTGCAATTTCCTTTCCCTTGGCACAGTGATTATGTCTCAGAAAGCCTCGTATTTGCACGTCTTTTAGGTTGGCAAATTCACATGATAGTGTGGAGTGAAGGGCAACCCCCAGATCTTCAGAGTCTACCATATGGCAATACAATTTTTGAGGCCGCTTTTTGAAGGAAAGGAGGCAGTAGTTGAAAAGTCCTAGATTTCTCTAAGCCCAGGAGAATAAAGTTGCCCCTTGATATGTCTGAGCCAGGGGATACTATAAGAATGGTCAGCTTCTAAAATGACCTGCAGGGCTACAGTAAAGGAGGCAAGCTCTGGGGTAGTACAAAGACGCCGCCAGTAGAAAAGGGGATGTAGGTGCGCCTTATGGTCAAAACGTTTCATGCCTAGGTCCTTAAAAAGGGGGAACAGTGGAGTACTTGGCAGGAGGGACACAAGATATCTTACGAAATTTATTTTCAGAAGTCGTTATTTCTTTGGCTTTGGCATAGCCCCACAGTTCAGCCCCATAAAGGGCTGAGCTCACAGTCTTGGCTTCATATATATGGATTGCAGGGCATATTGGTTTGGTATGCAAGAGGTTAAAATCCTTTATTAAAACCCCTGTTGTTTTCTTTAGTTTTAGTGCTTGCTTTGCAATATGTGATTTCCAAGACATTTTTTCAGTTAACATTATGCCCAGGTAACTAAATGTGCCCACGTTTTCAAGTGGGGTACCCTCGAGAATAATCTTCCCTATGAAGGATCTGTGGGGATTGAGCATCATTAATTTCATTTTAGAAGCATTGATTTCAAGTCCCCGCATGGAACAAAATTCCTCAAAGCACGTGAGGAGTTTCCGTAATCCGCTTGGAGTCTTGGATATCATGAGTGTATCATCTGCAAGGAGGAAGACCAGAATTTTCTGTGTGCCTAATGATGGTGCATCAGCATCCACTCTGAGTAGAGAGAGGGGACGATATCATTAATGTACAAAGAGAACAAGGGGGGGGGGGGCAAGGACACACCCTTGCCGTACACCCCTTGACACCTGGATTCTGTCAGTTAGCTGCCCCTTGTCACCCCACCTGACACGTGCATAATTACCCTCATGGAGCCGAATTAACTGTGCAAGAATGTGCTCAGGGATTCCCATTAGGGAAAAGACTTCCCACAGCTTGTTACGAGATACTAGATCGAATGCAAATTTCAAATCCCCAAAACCAACATACAGATTCCCTTTGCCAATAAAAACTGTTTTCCAGTATAAAAGAACAAGTTACTTACCTTCGGTAACGCTTTTTCTGGTGGATACACTAACTACCTGTTTGCGATTAACCCCTTCGCTGCCAGGCCTTTTCCCCCTCCAGTGCCGAGCCTTTTTTTGGCTATTTGGAGCAGTTCGCGCTTAGGCCCTCATAACTTTTTGTTCACGTAAGCTACCCACGCCAAATTTGCGTCCTTTTTTTCCAACATCCTAGGGATTCTAGAGGTACCCACACTTTGTGGGTTCCCCAGAAGGAGGCCAAGAAATTAGCCAAAAAACAGTGAAAATTTCATTTTTTTTTTTTAAATTGGAAAAATGGGCTGCAGAAGAAGGCTTGTGGTTTTTTCCCTGAAAAGGGCATCAACAAAGGGTTTGCGGTGATAAAATCACCAGCTTCCCAGCTTTCAGGAACAGGCAGACGTGAATCAGAAAACCCAATTTTTCAACCCAATTTTGGCATTTTACTGGGACATACCCCATTTTTACGATTTTTTGTGCTTTCAGCCTCCTTCCAGTCAGTGACAGAAATGGGCATGAAACCAATGCTGGATCCCATAAACCGCAACATTTCTGAAAAGTAGACAAAATTCTGAATTCAGCAAGGGGTAATTTGTGTAGATCCTACAAGGGTTTCCTACAGAAAATAACAACTGAAAAAGAAAAATATTGAAATTGAGGTGAAAAAAACATCAATTTTTCTCAAAGTTTTACTCTGTAACTTTTTCCTGCAATGTCAGATTTTCGAAAGCAATATACCGTTACGTCTGCTGGACTCTTCTGGTTGCGGGGATATATAGGGCTTGTAGGTTCATCAAGAACTCTAGGTACCCAGAGCCAATAAATGACCTGCACCCTGCAGTGGGTTTTCATTCTATGCCGGGTATACAGCAATTCATTTGCTGAAATATAAAGAGTAAAAAATTGCTATCAAGAAAACCTTTGTATTTCCAAAATGGGCACAAGATAAGGTGTTGAGAAGCAGTGGTTATTTGCACATCTCTAAATTCCGGGGTGCCCATACTAGCATGTGAATTACAGGGCATTTCTCAAATAGACGTCTTTTTTACACACTGTCTTACATTTGGAAGGGAAAAATGTAGAGAAAGACAAGGGGCAATAACACTTGTTTTGCTATTCTATGTTCCCCCAAGTCTCCCGATAAAAATGATACCTCACTTGTGTGGTTAGGCCTAGCGCCCGCGACAGGAAACGCCCCAAAGCGCAACGTGGACACATCACAGAAAACAGACCTGTTTTTAGCAAAGTGACTACCTGTAGATTTTGGCCTCTAGCTCAGCCGCCACCTAGGGAAACCTACCAAACCTGTGCATTTCTGAAAACTAGAGACCTAGGGGAATCCAAGATGGGGTGATTTGTGTGGCTCGGACCAGGTTCTGTTACCCAGAATCCTTTGCAAACCTCAAAATTTGGCTAAAAAAACACATGTTCCTCATATTTCTGTGGCAGAAAGTTCTGGAATCTGAGAGGAGCCACAAATTTCCTTCCACCCAGCGTTCCCCCACGTCTCCCGATAAAAATGATACCTCACTTGTGTGGGTAGGCCTAGCGCCCGCGACAGGAAACGCCCCAAAGCGCAACGTGGACACATCACAGAAAACAGACCTGTTTTTAGCAAAGTGCCTACCTGTAGATTTTGGCCTCTAGCTCAGCCGCCACCTAGGGAAACCTACCAAACCTGTGCATTTCTGAAAACTAGAGACCTAGGGGAATCCAAGATGGGGTGATTTGTGTGGCTCGGACCAGGTTCTGTTACCCAGAATCCTTTGCAAACCTCAAAATTTGGCTAAAAAAACACATGTTCCTCACATTTCTGTGGCAGAAAGTTCTGGAATCTGAGAGGAGCCACTAATTTCCTTCCACCCAGCGTTCCCCCATGTCTCCCGATAAAAATGATACCTCACTTGTGTGGGTAGGCCGAGCGCCCGCGACAGGAAACGCCCCAAAGCGCAACGTGGACACATCACAGAAAACAGACCTGTTTTTAGCAAAGTGCCTACCTGTAGATTTTGGCCTCTAGCTCAGCCGCCACCTAAGGAAACCTACCAAACCTGTGCATTTCTGAAAACTAGAGACCTAGGGGAATCCAAGGAGGGGTGACTGGTGGGGCTCGGACCAGGTTCTGTTACCCAGAATCCTTTGTAAAGCTCAAAAATTGGCTAAAAAAAACACATGTTCCTCACATTTCTGTGGCAGAAAGTGCTGGAATCTGGGAGGAGCCACAAATTTCCTTGCACCCAGCGTTCCCCCAAGTCTCCCGATAAAAATGATACCTCACTTGCGTGGGTAGGCCTAGCGCCCGCGACAGGAAACGCCCCAAAGCGCAACGTGGACACCACCAAAATTTTGGAAGAAAACAGAGGTGTTTTTTGCGAAGTGACTACCTGTAGATTTTGGCCTCTAGCTCAGCCGGCACCTACGGAAACCTACCAAACCTGTACATTTCTGAAAACTAGAGACCTAGGGGAATCCAAGGAGGGGTGACTGGCGGGGCTCGGACCAGGTTCTGTTACCCAGAATCCTTTGTAAAGCTAAAAAATTGGCTAAAAAAAACACATGTTCCTCACATTTCTGTGGCAGAAAGTGCTGGAATCTGGGAGGAGCCACACATTTCCTTGCACCCAGCGTTCCCCCAAGTCTCCCGATAAAAATGATACCTCACTTGCGTGGGTAGGCCTAGCGCCCGCAACAGGAAACGCCCCAAAGCGCAACGTGGACACCACCAAAATTTTGGAAGAAAACAGAGGTGTTTTTTGCGAAGTGACTACCTGTAGATTTTGGCCTCTAGCTCAGCCGGCACCTAGGGAAACCTACCAAACCTGTACATTTCTGAAAACTAGAGACCTAGGGGAATCCAAGGAGGGGTGACTGGCGGGGCTCGGACCAGGTTCTGTTACCCAGAATCCTTTGCAAAGCTCAAAAATTGGCTAAAAAAAACACATGTTCCTCACATTTCTGTGGCAGAAAGTTCTGGAATCTGGGAGGAGCCACAAATTTCCTTGCACCCAGCGTTCCCCCAAGTCTCCCGATAAAAATGATACCTCACTTGCGTGGGTAGGCCTAGCGCCCGTGACAGGAAACGCCCCAAAGCGCAACGTGGACACCACCAAAATTTTGGAAGAAAACAGAGGTGTTTTTTGCGAAGTGACTACCTGTAGATTTTGGCCTCTAGCTCAGCCGGCACCTAGGGAAACCTACCAAACCTGTACATTTCTGAAAACTAGAGACCTAGGGGAATCCAAGGAGGGGTGACTGGCGGGGCTCGGACCAGGTTTTGTTACCCAGAATCCTTTGCAAAGCTCAAAAATTGGCTAAAAATAACACATGTTCCTCACATTTCTGTGGCAGAAAGTGCTGGAATCTGGGAGGAGCCACAAATTTCCTTGCACCCAGCGTTCCCCCAAGTCTCCTGATAAAAATGATACCTCACTTGCGTGGGTAGGCCTAGCGCCCGCAACAGGAAACGCCCCAAAGCGCAACGTGGACACATCACAGAAAACAGACCTGTTTTTAGCAAAGTGCCTACCTGTAGATTTTGGCCTCTAGCTCAGCCGCCACCTAGGGAAACCTACCAAACCTGTGCATTTCTGAAAACTAGAGACCTAGGGGAATCCAAGATGGGGTGATTTGTGTGGCTCGGACCAGGTTCTGTTACCCAGAATCCTTTGCAAACCTCAAAATTTGGCTAAAAAAACACATGTTCCTCACATTTCTGTGGCAGAAAGTTCTGGAATCTGAGAGGAGCCACTAATTTCCTTCCACCCAGCGTTCCCCCATGTCTCCCGATAAAAATGATACCTCACTTGTGTGGGTAGGCCGAGCGCCCGCGACAGGAAACGCCCCAAAGCGCAACGTGGACACATCACAGAAAACAGACCTGTTTTTAGCAAAGTGCCTACCTGTAGATTTTGGCCTCTAGCTCAGCCGCCACCTAAGGAAACCTACCAAACCTGTGCATTTCTGAAAACTAGAGACCTAGGGGAATCCAAGGAGGGGTGACTGGTGGGGCTCGGACCAGGTTCTGTTACCCAGAATCCTTTGTAAAGCTCAAAAATTGGCTAAAAAAAACACATGTTCCTCACATTTCTGTGGCAGAAAGTGCTGGAATCTGGGAGGAGCCACAAATTTCCTTGCACCCAGCGTTCCCCCAAGTCTCCCGATAAAAATGATACCTCACTTGCGTGGGTAGGCCTAGCGCCCGCGACAGGAAACGCCCCAAAGCGCAACGTGGACACCACCAAAATTTTGGAAGAAAACAGAGGTGTTTTTTGCGAAGTGACTACCTGTAGATTTTGGCCTCTAGCTCAGCCGGCACCTACGGAAACCTACCAAACCTGTACATTTCTGAAAACTAGAGACCTAGGGGAATCCAAGGAGGGGTGACTGGCGGGGCTCGGACCAGGTTCTGTTACCCAGAATCCTTTGTAAAGCTAAAAAATTGGCTAAAAAAAACACATGTTCCTCACATTTCTGTGGCAGAAAGTGCTGGAATCTGGGAGGAGCCACACATTTCCTTGCACCCAGCGTTCCCCCAAGTCTCCCGATAAAAATGATACCTCACTTGCGTGGGTAGGCCTAGCGCCCGCAACAGGAAACGCCCCAAAGCGCAACGTGGACACCACCAAAATTTTGGAAGAAAACAGAGGTGTTTTTTGCGAAGTGACTACCTGTAGATTTTGGCCTCTAGCTCAGCCGGCACCTAGGGAAACCTACCAAACCTGTACATTTCTGAAAACTAGAGACCTAGGGGAATCCAAGGAGGGGTGACTGGCGGGGCTCGGACCAGGTTCTGTTACCCAGAATCCTTTGCAAAGCTCAAAAATTGGCTAAAAAAAACACATGTTCCTCACATTTCTGTGGCAGAAAGTTCTGGAATCTGGGAGGAGCCACAAATTTCCTTGCACCCAGTGTTCCCCCAAGTCTCCCGATAAAAATGATACCTCACTTGCGTGGGTAGGCCTAGCGCCCGTGACAGGAAACGCCCCAAAGCGCAACGTGGACACCACCAAAATTTTGGAAGAAAACAGAGGTGTTTTTTGCGAAGTGACTACCTGTAGATTTTGGCCTCTAGCTCAGCCGGCACCTAGGGAAACCTACCAAACCTGTACATTTCTGAAAACTAGAGACCTAGGGGAATCCAAGGAGGGGTGACTGGCGGGGCTCGGACCAGGTTTTGTTACCCAGAATCCTTTGCAAAGCTCAAAAATTGGCTAAAAATAACACATGTTCCTCACATTTCTGTGGCAGAAAGTGCTGGAATCTGGGAGGAGCCACAAATTTCCTTGCACCCAGCGTTCCCCCAAGTCTCCTGATAAAAATGATACCTCACTTGCGTGGGTAGGCCTAGCGCCCGCAACAGGAAACGCCCCAAAGCGCAACGTGGACACCACCAAAATTTTGGAAGAAAACAGAGGTGTTTTTTGCGAAGTGACTACCTGTAGATTTTGGCCTCTAGCTCAGCCGGCACCTAGGAAAACCTACGAAACCTGTACATTTCTGAAAACTAGAGACCTAGGGGAATCCAAGGAGGGGTGACTGGCGGGGCTCGGACCAGGTTCTGTTACCCAGAATCCTTTGCAAAGCTCAAAAATTGGCTAAAAAAAACACATGTTCCTCACATTTCTGTGGCAGAAAGTTCTGGAATCTGGGAGGAGCCACAAATTTCCTTGCACCCAGCGTTCCCCCAAGTCTCCCGATAAAAATGATACCTCACTTGCGTGGGTAGGCCTAGCGCCCGTGACAGGAAACGCCCCAAAGCGCAACGTGGACACCACCAAAATTTTGGAAGAAAACAGAGGTGTTTTTTGCGAAGTGACTACCTGTAGATTTTGGCCTCTAGCTCAGCCGGCACCTAGGGAAACCTACCAAACCTGTACATTTCTGAAAACTAGAGACCTAGGGGAATCCAAGGAGGGGTGACTGGCGGGGCTCGGACCAGGTTTTGTTACCCAGAATCCTTTGCAAAGCTCAAAAATTGGCTAAAAAATACACATGTTCCTCACATTTCTGTGGCAGAAAGTTCTGGAATCTGGGAGGAGCCACAAATTTCCTTGCACCCAGCGTTCCCCCAAGTCTCCCGATAAAAATGATACCTCACTTGCGTGGGTAGGCCTAGCGCCCGCGACAGGAAACGCCCCAAAGCGCAACGTGGACACCACCAAAATTTTGGAAGAAAACAGAGGTGTTTTTTGCGAAGTGACTACCTGTAGATTTTGGCCTCTAGCTCAGCCGGCACCTACGGAAACCTACCAAACCTGTACATTTCTGAAAACTAGAGACCTAGGGGAATCCAAGGAGGGGTGACTGGCGGGGCTCGGACCAGGTTCTGTTACCCAGAATCCTTTGTAAAGCTAAAAAATTGGCTAAAAAAAACACATGTTCCTCACATTTCTGTGGCAGAAAGTGCTGGAATCTGGGAGGAGCCACACATTTCCTTGCACCCAGCGTTCCCCCAAGTCTCCCGATAAAAATGATACCTCACTTGCGTGGGTAGGCCTAGCGCCCGCAACAGGAAACGCCCCAAAGCGCAACGTGGACACCACCAAAATTTTGGAAGAAAACAGAGGTGTTTTTTGCGAAGTGACTACCTGTAGATTTTGGCCTCTAGCTCAGCCGGCACCTAGGGAAACCTACCAAACCTGTACATTTCTGAAAACTAGAGACCTAGGGGAATCCAAGGAGGGGTGACTGGCGGGGCTCGGACCAGGTTCTGTTACCCAGAATCCTTTGCAAAGCTCAAAAATTGGCTAAAAAAAACACATGTTCCTCACATTTCTGTGGCAGAAAGTTCTGGAATCTGGGAGGAGCCACAAATTTCCTTGCACCCAGCGTTCCCCCAAGTCTCCCGATAAAAATGATACCTCACTTGCGTGGGTAGGCCTAGCGCCCGTGACAGGAAACGCCCCAAAGCGCAACGTGGACACCACCAAAATTTTGGAAGAAAACAGAGGTGTTTTTTGCGAAGTGACTACCTGTAGATTTTGGCCTCTAGCTCAGCCGGCACCTAGGGAAACCTACCAAACCTGTACATTTCTGAAAACTAGAGACCTAGGGGAATCCAAGGAGGGGTGACTGGCGGGGCTCGGACCAGGTTCTGTTACCCAGAATCCTTTGCAAAGCTCAAAAATTGGCTAAAAAAAACACATGTTCCTCACATTTCTGTGGCAGAAAGTTCTGGAATCTGGGAGGAGCCACAAATTTCCTTGCACCCAGCGTTCCCCCAAGTCTCCCGATAAAAATGATACCTCACTTGCGTGGGTAGGCCTAGCGCCCGTGACAGGAAACGCCCCAAAGCGCAACGTGGACACCACCAAAATTTTGGAAGAAAACAGAGGTGTTTTTTGCGAAGTGACTACCTGTAGATTTTGGCCTCTAGCTCAGCCGGCACCTACGGAAACCTACCAAACCTGTACATTTCTGAAAACTAGAGACCTAGGGGAATCCAAGGAGGGGTGACTGGCGGGGCTCGGACCAGGTTTTGTTACCCAGAATCCTTTGCAAAGCTCAAAAATTGGCTAAAAATAACACATGTTCCTCACATTTCTGTGGCAGAAAGTGCTGGAATCTGGGAGGAGCCACAAATTTCCTTGCACCCAGCGTTCCCCCAAGTCTCCCGATAAAAATGATACCTCACTTGCGTGGGTAGGCCTAGCGCCCGCAACAGGAAACGCCCCAAAGCGCAACGTGGACACCACCAAAATTTTGGAAGAAAACAGAGGTGTTTTTTGCAAAGTGACTACCTGTAGATTTTGGCCTCTAGCTCAGCCGGCACCTAGGGAAACCTACGAAACCTGTACATTTCTGAAAACTAGAGACCTAGGGGAATCCAAGGAGGGGTGACTGGCGGGGCTCGGACCAGGTTCTGTTACCCAGAATCCTTTGCAAAGCTCAAAAATTGGCTAAAAAAAACACATGTTCCTCACATTTCTGTGGCAGAAAGTTCTGGAATCTGGGAGGAGCCACAAATTTCCTTGCACCCAGCGTTCCCCCAAGTCTCCCGATAAAAATGATACCTCACTTGCGTGGGTAGGCCTAGCGCCCGTGACAGGAAACGCCCCAAAGCGCAACGTGGACACCACCAAAATTTTGGAAGAAAACAGAGGTGTTTTTTGCGAAGTGACTACCTGTAGATTTTGGCCTCTAGCTCAGCCGGCACCTAGGGAAACCTACCAAACCTGTACATTTCTGAAAACTAGAGACCTAGGGGAATCCAAGGAGGGGTGACTGGCGGGGCTCGGACCAGGTTTTGTTACCCAGAATCCTTTGCAAAGCTCAAAAATTGGCTAAAAAATACACATGTTCCTCACATTTCTGTGGCAGAAAGTTCTGGAATCTGGGAGGAGCCACAAATTTCCTTGCACCCAGCGTTCCCCCAAGTCTCCCGATAAAAATGATACCTCACTTGCGTGGGTAGGCCTAGCGCCCGCGACAGGAAACGCCCCAAAGCGCAACGTGGACACCACCATAATTTTGGAAGAAAACAGAGGTGTTTTTTGCGAAGTGACTACCTGTAGATTTTGGCCTCTAGCTCAGCCGGCACCTAGGGAAACCTACCAAACCTGTACATTTCTGAAAACTAGAGACCTAGGGGAATCCAAGGAGGGGTGACTGGCGGGGCTCGGACCAGGTTCTGTTACCCAGAATCCTTTGCAAAGCTCAAAAATTGGCTAAAAAATCCACATGTTCCTCACATTTCTGTGGCAGAAAGTTCTGGAATCTGGGAGGAGCCACAAATTTCCTTCCACCCAGCGTTCCCCCAAGTCTCCCGATAAAAATGATACCTCACTTGCGTGGGTAGGCCTAGCGCCCGCGACAGGAAACGCCCCAAAGCGCAACGTGGACACCACCAAAATTTTGGAAGAAAACAGAGGTGTTTTTTGCGAAGTGACTACCTGTAGATTTTGGCCTCTAGCTCAGCCGGCACCTAGGGAAACCTACCAAACCTGTACATTTCTGAAAACTAGAGACCTAGGGGAATCCAAGGAGGGGTGACTGGCGGGGCTCGGACCAGGTTCTGTTACCCAGAATCCTTTGCAAAGCTCAAAAATTGGCTAAAAAAAACACATGTTCCTCACATTTCTGTGGCAGAAAGTTCTGGAATCTGGGAGGAGCCACAAATTTCCTTCCACCCAGCGTTCCCCCAAGTCTCCCGATAAAAATGATACCTCACTTGCGTGGGTAGGCCTAGCGCCCGCGTCAGGAAACGCCCCAAAGCGCAACGTGGACACCACCAAAATTTTGGAAGAAAACAGAGGTGTTTTTTGCGAAGTGACTACCTGTAGATTTTGGCCTCTAGCTCAGCCGGCACCTAGGGAAACCTACAAAACCTGTACATTTCTGAAAACTAGAGACCTAGGGGAATCCAAGGAGGGGTGACTGGCGGGGCTCGGACCAGGTTCTGTTACCCAGAATCCTTTGCAAAGCTCAAAAATTGGCTAAAAAAAAACACGTTCCTCACATTTCTGTGGCAGAAAGTTCTGGAATCTGGGAGGAGCCACAAATTTCCTTCCACCCAGCGTTCCCCCAAGTCTCCCGATAAAAATGATACCTCACTTGCGTGGGTAGGCCTAGCGCCCGCGACAGGAAACGCCCCAAAGCGCAACGTGGACACCACCAAAATTTTGGAAGAAAACAGAGGTGTTTTTTGCGAAGTGACTACCTGTAGATTTTGGCCTCTAGCTCAGCCGGCACCTAGGGAAACCTACCAAACCTGTACATTTCTGAAAACTAGAGACCTAGGGGAATCCAAGGAGGGGTGACTGGCGGGGCTCGGACCAGGTTCTGTTACCCAGAATCCTTTGTAAAGCTAAAAAATTGGCTAAAAAAAACACATGTTCCTCACATTTCTGTGGCAGAAAGTGCTGGAATCTGGGAGGAGCCACAAATTTCCTTGCACCCAGCGTTCCCCCAAGTCTCCCGATAAAAATGATACCTCACTTGCGTGGGTAGGCCTAGCGCCCGCAACAGGAAACGCCCCAAAGCGCAACGTGGACACCACCAAAATTTTGGAAGAAAACAGAGGTGTTTTTTGCGAAGTGACTACCTGTAGATTTTGGCCTCTAGCTCAGCCGGCACCTAGGGAAACCTACCAAACCTGTACATTTCTGAAAACTAGAGACCTAGGGGAATCCAAGGAGGGGTGACTGGCGGGGCTCGGACCAGGTTCTGTTACCCAGAATCCTTTGCAAAGCTCAAAAATTGGCTAACAAAACCACATGTTCCTCACATTTCTGTGGCAGAAAGTTCTGGAATCTGGGAGGAGCCACAAATTTCCTTCCACCCAGCGTTCCCCCAAGTCTCCCGATAAAAATGATACCTCACTTGCGTGGGTAGGCCTAGCGCCCGCGACAGGAAACGCCCCAAAGCGCAACGTGGACACCACCAAAATTTTGGAAGAAAACAGAGGTGTTTTTTGCGAAGTGACTACCTGTAGATTTTGGCCTCTAGCTCAGCCGGCACCTAGGGAAACCTACCAAACCTGTACATTTCTGAAAACTAGAGACCTAGGGGAATCCAAGGAGGGGTGACTGGCGGGGCTCGGACCAGGTTCTGTTACCCAGAATCCTTTGCAAAGCTCAAAAATTGGCTAAAAAAAACACATGTTCCTCACATTTCTGTGGCAGAAAGTTCTGGAATCTGGGAGGAGCCACAAATTTCCTTCCACCCAGCGTTCCCCCAAGTCTCCCGATAAAAATGATACCTCACTTGCGTGGGTAGGCCTAGCGCCCGCGTCAGGAAACGCCCCAAAGCGCAACGTGGACACCACCAAAATTTTGGAAGAAAACAGAGGTGTTTTTTGCGAAGTGACTACCTGTAGATTTTGGCCTCTAGCTCAGCCGGCACCTAGGGAAACCTACGAAACCTGTACATTTCTGAAAACTAGAGACCTAGGGGAATCCAAGGAGGGGTGACTGGCGGGGCTCGGACCAGGTTCTGTTACCCAGAATCCTTTGCAAAGCTCAAAAATTGGCTAAAAAAAAACATGTTCCTCACATTTCTGTGGCAGAAAGTGCTGGAATCTGGGAGGAGCCACAAATTTCCTTGCACCCAGCGTTCCCCCAAGTCTCCCGATAAAAATGATACCTCACTTGCGTGGGTAGGCCTAGCGCCCGCAACAGGAAACGCCCCAAAGCGCAACGTGGACACCACCAAAATTTTGGAAGAAAACAGAGGTGTTTTTTGCGAAGTGACTACCTGTAGATTTTGGCCTCTAGCTCAGCCGGCACCTAGGGAAACCTACCAAACCTGTACATTTCTGAAAACTAGAGACCTAGGGGAATCCAAGGAGGGGTGACTGGCGGGGCTCGGACCAGGTTCTGTTACCCAGAATCCTTTGCAAAGCTCAAAAATTGGCTAAAAAAAACACATGTTCCTCACATTTCTGTGGCAGAAAGTTCTGGAATCTGGGAGGAGCCACAAATTTCCTTGCACCCAGCGTTCCCCCAAGTCTCCCGATAAAAATGATACCTCACTTGCGTGGGTAGGCCTAGCGCCCGTGACAGGAAACGCCCCAAAGCGCAACGTGGACACCACCAAAATTTTGGAAGAAAACAGAGGTGTTTTTTGCGAAGTGACTACCTGTAGATTTTGGCCTCTAGCTCAGCCGGCACCTAGGGAAACCTACCAAACCTGTACATTTCTGAAAACTAGAGACCTAGGGGAATCCAAGGAGGGGTGACTGGCGGGGCTCGGACCAGGTTTTGTTACCCAGAATCCTTTGCAAAGCTCAAAAATTTGCTAAAAAAAACACATGTTCCTCACATTTCTGTGGCAGAAAGTTCTGGAATCTGGGAGGAGCCACAAATTTCCTTGCACCCAGCGTTCCCCCAAGTCTCCCGATAAAAATGATACCTCACTTGCGTGGGTAGGCCTAGCGCCCGCGACAGGAAACGCCCCAAAGCGCAACGTGGACACCACCAAAATTTTGGAAGAAAACAGAGGTGTTTTTTGCGAAGTGACTACCTGTAGATTTTGGCCTCTAGCTCAGCCGGCACCTAGGGAAACCTACCAAACCTATACATTTCTGAAAACTAGAGACCTAGGGGAATCCAAGGAGGGGTGACTGGCGGGGCTCGGACCAGGTTCTGTTACCCAGAATCCTTTGCAAAGCTCAAAAATTGGCTAAAAAAACCACATGTTCCTCACATTTCTGTGGCAGAAAGTTCTGGAATCTGGGAGGAGCCACAAATTTCCTTCCACCCAGCGTTCCCCCAAGTCTCCCGATAAAAATGATACCTCACTTGCGTGGGTAGGCCTAGCGCCCGCGACAGGAAACGCCCCAAAGCGCAACGTGGACACCACCAAAATTTTGGAAGAAAACAGAGGTGTTTTTTGCGAAGTGACTACCTGTAGATTTTGGCCTCTAGCTCAGCCGGCACCTAGGGAAACCTACCAAACCTGTACATTTCTGAAAACTAGAGACCTAGGGGAATCCAAGGAGGGGTGACTGGCGGGGCTCGGACCAGGTTCTGTTACCCAGAATCCTTTGCAAAGCTAAAAAATTGGCTAAAAAAAACACATGTTCCTCACATTTCTGTGGCAGAAAGTTCTGGAATCTGGGAGGAGCCACAAATTTCCTTCCGCCCAGCGTTCCCCCAAGTCTCCCGATAAAAATGATACCTCACTTGCGTGGGTAGGCCTAGCGCCCGCGTCAGGAAACGCCCCAAAGCGCAACGTGGACACCACCAAAATTTTGGAAGAAAACAGAGGTGTTTTTTGCGAAGTGACTACCTGTAGATTTTGGCCTCTAGCTCAGCCGGCACCTAGGGAAACCTACGAAACCTGTACATTTCTGAAAACTAGAGACCTAGGGGAATCCAAGGAGGGGTGACTGGCGGGGCTCGGACCAGGTTCTGTTACCCAGAATCCTTTGCAAAGCTCACAAAATGGCTAAAAAAAACACATGTTCCTCACATTTCTGTGGCAGAAAGTTCTGGAATCTGGGAGGAGCCACAAATTTCCTTGCACCCAGCGTTCCCCCAAGTCTCCCGATAAAAATGATACCTCACTTGCGTGGGTAGGCCTAGCGCCCGCGACAGGAAACGCCCCAAAGCGCAACGTGGACACCACCAAAATTTTGGAAGAAAACAGAGGTGTTTTTTGCGAAGTGACTACCTGTAGATTTTGGCCTCTAGCTCAGCCGGCACCTACGGAAACCTACCAAACCTGTACATTTCTGAAAACTAGAGACCTAGGGGAATCCAAGGAGGGGTGACTGGCGGGGCTCGGACCAGGTTTTGTTACCCAGAATCCTTTGCAAAGCTCAAAAATTGGCTAAAAAAAACACATGTTCCTCACATTTCTGTGGCAGAAAGTTCTGGAATCTGGGAGGAGCCACAAATTTCCTTGCACCCAGCGTTCCCCCAAGTCTCCCGATAAAAATGATACCTCACTTGCGTGGGTAGGCCTAGCGCCCGCGACAGGAAACGCCCCAAAGCGCAACGTGGACACCACCAAAATTTTGGAAGAAAACAGAGGTGTTTTTTGCGAAGTGACTACCTGTAGATTTTGGCCTCTAGCTCAGCCGGCACCTAGGGAAACCTACCAAACCTGTACATTTCTGAAAACTAGAGACCTAGGGGAATCCAAGGAGGGGTGACTGGCGGGGCTCGGACCAGGTTCTGTTACCCAGAATCCTTTGCAAAGCTCAAAAATTGGCTAAAAAAAACACATGTTCCTCACATTTCTGTGGCAGAAAGTTCTGGAATCTGGGAGGAGCCACAAATTTCCTTGCACCCAGCGTTCCCCCAAGTCTCCCGATAAAAATGATACCTCACTTGCGTGGGTAGGCCTAGCGCCCGTGACAGGAAACGCCCCAAAGCGCAACGTGGACACCACCAAAATTTTGGAAGAAAACAGAGGTGTTTTTTGCGAAGTGACTACCTGTAGATTTTGGCCTCTAGCTCAGCCGGCACCTACGGAAACCTACCAAACCTGTACATTTCTGAAAACTAGAGACCTAGGGGAATCCAAGGAGGGGTGACTGGCGGGGCTCGGACCAGGTTTTGTTACCCAGAATCCTTTGCAAAGCTCAAAAATTGGCTAAAAATAACACATGTTCCTCACATTTCTGTGGCAGAAAGTGCTGGAATCTGGGAGGAGCCACAAATTTCCTTGCACCCAGCGTTCCCCCAAGTCTCCCGATAAAAATGATACCTCACTTGCGTGGGTAGGCCTAGCGCCCGCAACAGGAAACGCCCCAAAGCGCAACGTGGACACCACCAAAATTTTGGAAGAAAACAGAGGTGTTTTTTGCGAAGTGACTACCTGTAGATTTTGGCCTCTAGCTCAGCCGGCACCTAGGGAAACCTACGAAACCTGTACATTTCTGAAAACTAGAGACCTAGGGGAATCCAAGGAGGGGTGACTGGCGGGGCTCGGACCAGGTTCTGTTACCCAGAATCCTTTGCAAAGCTCAAAAATTGGCTAAAAAAAACACATGTTCCTCACATTTCTGTGGCAGAAAGTTCTGGAATCTGGGAGGAGCCACAAATTTCCTTGCACCCAGCGTTCCCCCAAGTCTCCCGATAAAAATGATACCTCACTTGCGTGGGTAGGCCTAGCGCCCGTGACAGGAAACGCCCCAAAGCGCAACGTGGACACCACCAAAATTTTGGAAGAAAACAGAGGTGTTTTTTGCGAAGTGACTACCTGTAGATTTTGGCCTCTAGCTCAGCCGGCACCTAGGGAAACCTACCAAACCTGTACATTTCTGAAAACTAGAGACCTAGGGGAATCCAAGGAGGGGTGACTGGCGGGGCTCGGACCAGGTTTTGTTACCCAGAATCCTTTGCAAAGCTCAAAAATTGGCTAAAAAATACACATGTTCCTCACATTTCTGTGGCAGAAAGTTCTGGAATCTGGGAGGAGCCACAAATTTCCTTGCACCCAGCGTTCCCCCAAGTCTCCCGATAAAAATGATACCTCACTTGCGTGGGTAGGCCTAGCGCCCGCGACAGGAAACGCCCCAAAGCGCAACGTGGACACCACCATAATTTTGGAAGAAAACAGAGGTGTTTTTTGCGAAGTGACTACCTGTAGATTTTGGCCTCTAGCTCAGCCGGCACCTAGGGAAACCTACCAAACCTGTACATTTCTGAAAACTAGAGACCTAGGGGAATCCAAGGAGGGGTGACTGGCGGGGCTCGGACCAGGTTCTGTTACCCAGAATCCTTTGCAAAGCTCAAAAATTGGCTAAAAAAAACACATGTTCCTCACATTTCTGTGGCAGAAAGTTCTGGAATCTGGGAGGAGCCACAAATTTCCTTGCACCCAGCGTTCCCCCAAGTCTCCCGATAAAAATGATACCTCACTTGCGTGGGTAGGCCTAGCGCCCGTGACAGGAAACGCCCCAAAGCGCAACGTGGACACCACCAAAATTTTGGAAGAAAACAGAGGTGTTTTTTGCGAAGTGACTACCTGTAGATTTTGGCCTCTAGCTCAGCCGGCACCTAGGGAAACCTACCAAACCTGTACATTTCTGAAAACTAGAGACCTAGGGGAATCCAAGGAGGGGTGACTGGCGGGGCTCGGACCAGGTTTTGTTACCCAGAATCCTTTGCAAAGCTCAAAAATTTGCTAAAAAAAACACATGTTCCTCACATTTCTGTGGCAGAAAGTTCTGGAATCTGGGAGGAGCCACAAATTTCCTTGCACCCAGCGTTCCCCCAAGTCTCCCGATAAAAATGATACCTCACTTGCGTGGGTAGGCCTAGCGCCCGCGACAGGAAACGCCCCAAAGCGCAACGTGGACACCACCAAAATTTTGGAAGAAAACAGAGGTGTTTTTTGCGAAGTGACTACCTGTAGATTTTGGCCTCTAGCTCAGCCGGCACCTAGGGAAACCTACCAAACCTATACATTTCTGAAAACTAGAGACCTAGGGGAATCCAAGGAGGGGTGACTGGCGGGGCTCGGACCAGGTTCTGTTACCCAGAATCCTTTGCAAAGCTCAAAAATTGGCTAAAAAAACCACATGTTCCTCACATTTCTGTGGCAGAAAGTTCTGGAATCTGGGAGGAGCCACAAATTTCCTTCCACCCAGCGTTCCCCCAAGTCTCCCGATAAAAATGATACCTCACTTGCGTGGGTAGGCCTAGCGCCCGCGACAGGAAACGCCCCAAAGCGCAACGTGGACACCACCAAAATTTTGGAAGAAAACAGAGGTGTTTTTTGCGAAGTGACTACCTGTAGATTTTGGCCTCTAGCTCAGCCGGCACCTAGGGAAACCTACCAAACCTGTACATTTCTGAAAACTAGAGACCTAGGGGAATCCAAGGAGGGGTGACTGGCGGGGCTCGGACCAGGTTCTGTTACCCAGAATCCTTTGCAAAGCTAAAAAATTGGCTAAAAAAAACACATGTTCCTCACATTTCTGTGGCAGAAAGTTCTGGAATCTGGGAGGAGCCACAAATTTCCTTCCGCCCAGCGTTCCCCCAAGTCTCCCGATAAAAATGATACCTCACTTGCGTGGGTAGGCCTAGCGCCCGCGTCAGGAAACGCCCCAAAGCGCAACGTGGACACCACCAAAATTTTGGAAGAAAACAGAGGTGTTTTTTGCGAAGTGACTACCTGTAGATTTTGGCCTCTAGCTCAGCCGGCACCTAGGGAAACCTACGAAACCTGTACATTTCTGAAAACTAGAGACCTAGGGGAATCCAAGGAGGGGTGACTGGCGGGGCTCGGACCAGGTTCTGTTACCCAGAATCCTTTGCAAAGCTCACAAAATGGCTAAAAAAAACACATGTTCCTCACATTTCTGTGGCAGAAAGTTCTGGAATCTGGGAGGAGCCACAAATTTCCTTGCACCCAGCGTTCCCCCAAGTCTCCCGATAAAAATGATACCTCACTTGCGTGGGTAGGCCTAGCGCCCGCGACAGGAAACGCCCCAAAGCGCAACGTGGACACCACCAAAATTTTGGAAGAAAACAGAGGTGTTTTTTGCGAAGTGACTACCTGTAGATTTTGGCCTCTAGCTCAGCCGGCACCTACGGAAACCTACCAAACCTGTACATTTCTGAAAACTAGAGACCTAGGGGAATCCAAGGAGGGGTGACTGGCGGGGCTCGGACCAGGTTTTGTTACCCAGAATCCTTTGCAAAGCTCAAAAATTGGCTAAAAAAAACACATGTTCCTCACATTTCTGTGGCAGAAAGTTCTGGAATCTGGGAGGAGCCACAAATTTCCTTGCACCCAGCGTTCCCCCAAGTCTCCCGATAAAAATGATACCTCACTTGCGTGGGTAGGCCTAGCGCCCGCGACAGGAAACGCCCCAAAGCGCAACGTGGACACCACCAAAATTTTGGAAGAAAACAGAGGTGTTTTTTGCGAAGTGACTACCTGTAGATTTTGGCCTCTAGCTCAGCCGGCACCTAGGGAAACCTACCAAACCTGTACATTTCTGAAAACTAGAGACCTAGGGGAATCCAAGGAGGGGTGACTGGCGGGGCTCGGACCAGGTTCTGTTACCCAGAATCCTTTGCAAAGCTCAAAAATTGGCTAAAAAAAACACATGTTCCTCACATTTCTGTGGCAGAAAGTTCTGGAATCTGGGAGGAGCCACAAATTTCCTTGCACCCAGCGTTCCCCCAAGTCTCCCGATAAAAATGATACCTCACTTGCGTGGGTAGGCCTAGCGCCCGTGACAGGAAACGCCCCAAAGCGCAACGTGGACACCACCAAAATTTTGGAAGAAAACAGAGGTGTTTTTTGCGAAGTGACTACCTGTAGATTTTGGCCTCTAGCTCAGCCGGCACCTACGGAAACCTACCAAACCTGTACATTTCTGAAAACTAGAGACCTAGGGGAATCCAAGGAGGGGTGACTGGCGGGGCTCGGACCAGGTTTTGTTACCCAGAATCCTTTGCAAAGCTCAAAAATTGGCTAAAAATAACACATGTTCCTCACATTTCTGTGGCAGAAAGTGCTGGAATCTGGGAGGAGCCACAAATTTCCTTGCACCCAGCGTTCCCCCAAGTCTCCCGATAAAAATGATACCTCACTTGCGTGGGTAGGCCTAGCGCCCGCAACAGGAAACGCCCCAAAGCGCAACGTGGACACCACCAAAATTTTGGAAGAAAACAGAGGTGTTTTTTGCGAAGTGACTACCTGTAGATTTTGGCCTCTAGCTCAGCCGGCACCTAGGGAAACCTACGAAACCTGTACATTTCTGAAAACTAGAGACCTAGGGGAATCCAAGGAGGGGTGACTGGCGGGGCTCGGACCAGGTTCTGTTACCCAGAATCCTTTGCAAAGCTCAAAAATTGGCTAAAAAATACACATGTTCCTCACATTTCTGTGGCAGAAAGTTCTGGAATCTGGGAGGAGCCACAAATTTCCTTGCACCCAGCGTTCCCCCAAGTCTCCCGATAAAAATGATACCTCACTTGCGTGGGTAGGCCTAGCGCCCGCGACAGGAAACGCCCCAAAGCGCAACGTGGACACCACCATAATTTTGGAAGAAAACAGAGGTGTTTTTTGCGAAGTGACTACCTGTAGATTTTGGCCTCTAGCTCAGCCGGCACCTAGGGAAACCTACCAAACCTGTACATTTCTGAAAACTAGAGACCTAGGGGAATCCAAGGAGGGGTGACTGGCGGGGCTCGGACCAGGTTCTGTTACCCAGAATCCTTTGCAAAGCTCAAAAATTGGCTAAAAAAAACACATGTTCCTCACATTTCTGTGGCAGAAAGTTCTGGAATCTGGGAGGAGCCACAAATTTCCTTGCACCCAGCGTTCCCCCAAGTCTCCCGATAAAAATGATACCTCACTTGCGTGGGTAGGCCTAGCGCCCGTGACAGGAAACGCCCCAAAGCGCAACGTGGACACCACCAAAATTTTGGAAGAAAACAGAGGTGTTTTTTGCGAAGTGACTACCTGTAGATTTTGGCCTCTAGCTCAGCCGGCACCTAGGGAAACCTACCAAACCTGTACATTTCTGAAAACTAGA
Organism: Pleurodeles waltl; assembly: GCF_031143425.1. NCBI lineage: Eukaryota > Metazoa > Chordata > Amphibia > Caudata > Salamandridae > Pleurodeles > Pleurodeles waltl. The sequence continues at coordinate 510,383,574 of NC_090451.1, forward strand.
GACCTAGGGGAATCCAAGGAGGGGTGACTGGCGGGGCTCGGACCAGGTTTTGTTACCCAGAATCCTTTGCAAAGCTCAAAAATTTGCTAAAAAAAACACATGTTCCTCACATTTCTGTGGCAGAAAGTTCTGGAATCTGGGAGGAGCCACAAATTTCCTTGCACCCAGCGTTCCCCCAAGTCTCCCGATAAAAATGATACCTCACTTGCGTGGGTAGGCCTAGCGCCCGCGACAGGAAACGCCCCAAAGCGCAACGTGGACACCACCAAAATTTTGGAAGAAAACAGAGGTGTTTTTTGCGAAGTGACTACCTGTAGATTTTGGCCTCTAGCTCAGCCGGCACCTAGGGAAACCTACCAAACCTATACATTTCTGAAAACTAGAGACCTAGGGGAATCCAAGGAGGGGTGACTGGCGGGGCTCGGACCAGGTTCTGTTACCCAGAATCCTTTGCAAAGCTCAAAAATTGGCTAAAAAAACCACATGTTCCTCACATTTCTGTGGCAGAAAGTTCTGGAATCTGGGAGGAGCCACAAATTTCCTTCCACCCAGCGTTCCCCCAAGTCTCCCGATAAAAATGATACCTCACTTGCGTGGGTAGGCCTAGCGCCCGCGACAGGAAACGCCCCAAAGCGCAACGTGGACACCACCAAAATTTTGGAAGAAAACAGAGGTGTTTTTTGCGAAGTGACTACCTGTAGATTTTGGCCTCTAGCTCAGCCGGCACCTAGGGAAACCTACCAAACCTGTACATTTCTGAAAACTAGAGACCTAGGGGAATCCAAGGAGGGGTGACTGGCGGGGCTCGGACCAGGTTCTGTTACCCAGAATCCTTTGCAAAGCTAAAAAATTGGCTAAAAAAAACACATGTTCCTCACATTTCTGTGGCAGAAAGTTCTGGAATCTGGGAGGAGCCACAAATTTCCTTCCGCCCAGCGTTCCCCCAAGTCTCCCGATAAAAATGATACCTCACTTGCGTGGGTAGGCCTAGCGCCCGCGTCAGGAAACGCCCCAAAGCGCAACGTGGACACCACCAAAATTTTGGAAGAAAACAGAGGTGTTTTTTGCGAAGTGACTACCTGTAGATTTTGGCCTCTAGCTCAGCCGGCACCTAGGGAAACCTACGAAACCTGTACATTTCTGAAAACTAGAGACCTAGGGGAATCCAAGGAGGGGTGACTGGCGGGGCTCGGACCAGGTTCTGTTACCCAGAATCCTTTGCAAAGCTCACAAAATGGCTAAAAAAAACACATGTTCCTCACATTTCTGTGGCAGAAAGTTCTGGAATCTGGGAGGAGCCACAAATTTCCTTGCACCCAGCGTTCCCCCAAGTCTCCCGATAAAAATGATACCTCACTTGCGTGGGTAGGCCTAGCGCCCGCGACAGGAAACGCCCCAAAGCGCAACGTGGACACCACCAAAATTTTGGAAGAAAACAGAGGTGTTTTTTGCGAAGTGACTACCTGTAGATTTTGGCCTCTAGCTCAGCCGGCACCTACGGAAACCTACCAAACCTGTACATTTCTGAAAACTAGAGACCTAGGGGAATCCAAGGAGGGGTGACTGGCGGGGCTCGGACCAGGTTTTGTTACCCAGAATCCTTTGCAAAGCTCAAAAATTGGCTAAAAAAAACACATGTTCCTCACATTTCTGTGGCAGAAAGTTCTGGAATCTGGGAGGAGCCACAAATTTCCTTGCACCCAGCGTTCCCCCAAGTCTCCCGATAAAAATGATACCTCACTTGCGTGGGTAGGCCTAGCGCCCGCGACAGGAAACGCCCCAAAGCGCAACGTGGACACCACCAAAATTTTGGAAGAAAACAGAGGTGTTTTTTGCGAAGTGACTACCTGTAGATTTTGGCCTCTAGCTCAGCCGGCACCTAGGGAAACCTACCAAACCTGTACATTTCTGAAAACTAGAGACCTAGGGGAATCCAAGGAGGGGTGACTGGCGGGGCTCGGACCAGGTTCTGTTACCCAGAATCCTTTGCAAAGCTCAAAAATTGGCTAAAAAAAACACATGTTCCTCACATTTCTGTGGCAGAAAGTTCTGGAATCTGGGAGGAGCCACAAATTTCCTTGCACCCAGCGTTCCCCCAAGTCTCCCGATAAAAATGATACCTCACTTGCGTGGGTAGGCCTAGCGCCCGTGACAGGAAACGCCCCAAAGCGCAACGTGGACACCACCAAAATTTTGGAAGAAAACAGAGGTGTTTTTTGCGAAGTGACTACCTGTAGATTTTGGCCTCTAGCTCAGCCGGCACCTACGGAAACCTACCAAACCTGTACATTTCTGAAAACTAGAGACCTAGGGGAATCCAAGGAGGGGTGACTGGCGGGGCTCGGACCAGGTTTTGTTACCCAGAATCCTTTGCAAAGCTCAAAAATTGGCTAAAAATAACACATGTTCCTCACATTTCTGTGGCAGAAAGTGCTGGAATCTGGGAGGAGCCACAAATTTCCTTGCACCCAGCGTTCCCCCAAGTCTCCCGATAAAAATGATACCTCACTTGCGTGGGTAGGCCTAGCGCCCGCAACAGGAAACGCCCCAAAGCGCAACGTGGACACCACCAAAATTTTGGAAGAAAACAGAGGTGTTTTTTGCGAAGTGACTACCTGTAGATTTTGGCCTCTAGCTCAGCCGGCACCTAGGGAAACCTACGAAACCTGTACATTTCTGAAAACTAGAGACCTAGGGGAATCCAAGGAGGGGTGACTGGCGGGGCTCGGACCAGGTTCTGTTACCCAGAATCCTTTGCAAAGCTCAAAAATTGGCTAAAAAAAACACATGTTCCTCACATTTCTGTGGCAGAAAGTTCTGGAATCTGGGAGGAGCCACAAATTTCCTTGCACCCAGCGTTCCCCCAAGTCTCCCGATAAAAATGATACCTCACTTGCGTGGGTAGGCCTAGCGCCCGTGACAGGAAACGCCCCAAAGCGCAACGTGGACACCACCAAAATTTTGGAAGAAAACAGAGGTGTTTTTTGCGAAGTGACTACCTGTAGATTTTGGCCTCTAGCTCAGCCGGCACCTAGGGAAACCTACCAAACCTGTACATTTCTGAAAACTAGAGACCTAGGGGAATCCAAGGAGGGGTGACTGGCGGGGCTCGGACCAGGTTTTGTTACCCAGAATCCTTTGCAAAGCTCAAAAATTGGCTAAAAAATACACATGTTCCTCACATTTCTGTGGCAGAAAGTTCTGGAATCTGGGAGGAGCCACAAATTTCCTTGCACCCAGCGTTCCCCCAAGTCTCCCGATAAAAATGATACCTCACTTGCGTGGGTAGGCCTAGCGCCCGCGACAGGAAACGCCCCAAAGCGCAACGTGGACACCACCATAATTTTGGAAGAAAACAGAGGTGTTTTTTGCGAAGTGACTACCTGTAGATTTTGGCCTCTAGCTCAGCCGGCACCTAGGGAAACCTACCAAACCTGTACATTTCTGAAAACTAGAGACCTAGGGGAATCCAAGGAGGGGTGACTGGCGGGGCTCGGACCAGGTTCTGTTACCCAGAATCCTTTGCAAAGCTCAAAAATTGGCTAAAAAATCCACATGTTCCTCACATTTCTGTGGCAGAAAGTTCTGGAATCTGGGAGGAGCCACAAATTTCCTTCCACCCAGCGTTCCCCCAAGTCTCCCGATAAAAATGATACCTCACTTGCGTGGGTAGGCCTAGCGCCCGCGACAGGAAACGCCCCAAAGCGCAACGTGGACACCACCAAAATTTTGGAAGAAAACAGAGGTGTTTTTTGCGAAGTGACTACCTGTAGATTTTGGCCTCTAGCTCAGCCGGCACCTAGGGAAACCTACCAAACCTGTACATTTCTGAAAACTAGAGACCTAGGGGAATCCAAGGAGGGGTGACTGGCGGGGCTCGGACCAGGTTCTGTTACCCAGAATCCTTTGCAAAGCTCAAAAATTGGCTAAAAAAAACACATGTTCCTCACATTTCTGTGGCAGAAAGTTCTGGAATCTGGGAGGAGCCACAAATTTCCTTCCACCCAGCGTTCCCCCAAGTCTCCCGATAAAAATGATACCTCACTTGCGTGGGTAGGCCTAGCGCCCGCGTCAGGAAACGCCCCAAAGCGCAACGTGGACACCACCAAAATTTTGGAAGAAAACAGAGGTGTTTTTTGCGAAGTGACTACCTGTAGATTTTGGCCTCTAGCTCAGCCGGCACCTAGGGAAACCTACGAAACCTGTACATTTCTGAAAACTAGAGACCTAGGGGAATCCAAGGAGGGGTGACTGGCGGGGCTCGGACCAGGTTCTGTTACCCAGAATCCTTTGCAAAGCTCAAAAATTGGCTAAAAAAAAACACGTTCCTCACATTTCTGTGGCAGAAAGTTCTGGAATCTGGGAGGAGCCACAAATTTCCTTCCACCCAGCGTTCCCCCAAGTCTCCCGATAAAAATGATACCTCACTTGCGTGGGTAGGCCTAGCGCCCGCGACAGGAAACGCCCCAAAGCGCAACGTGGACACCACCAAAATTTTGGAAGAAAACAGAGGTGTTTTTTGCGAAGTGACTACCTGTAGATTTTGGCCTCTAGCTCAGCCGGCACCTAGGGAAACCTACCAAACCTGTACATTTCTGAAAACTAGAGACCTAGGGGAATCCAAGGAGGGGTGACTGGCGGGGCTCGGACCAGGTTCTGTTACCCAGAATCCTTTGTAAAGCTAAAAAATTGGCTAAAAAAAACACATGTTCCTCACATTTCTGTGGCAGAAAGTGCTGGAATCTGGGAGGAGCCACAAATTTCCTTGCACCCAGCGTTCCCCCAAGTCTCCCGATAAAAATGATACCTCACTTGCGTGGGTAGGCCTAGCGCCCGCAACAGGAAACGCCCCAAAGCGCAACGTGGACACCACCAAAATTTTGGAAGAAAACAGAGGTGTTTTTTGCGAAGTGACTACCTGTAGATTTTGGCCTCTAGCTCAGCCGGCACCTAGGGAAACCTACCAAACCTGTACATTTCTGAAAACTAGAGACCTAGGGGAATCCAAGGAGGGGTGACTGGCGGGGCTCGGACCAGGTTCTGTTACCCAGAATCCTTTGCAAAGCTCAAAAATTGGCTAAAAAAACCACATGTTCCTCACATTTCTGTGGCAGAAAGTTCTGGAATCTGGGAGGAGCCACAAATTTCCTTCCACCCAGCGTTCCCCCAAGTCTCCCGATAAAAATGATACCTCACTTGCGTGGGTAGGCCTAGCGCCCGCGACAGGAAACGCCCCAAAGCGCAACGTGGACACCACCAAAATTTTGGAAGAAAACAGAGGTGTTTTTTGCGAAGTGACTACCTGTAGATTTTGGCCTCTAGCTCAGCCGGCACCTAGGGAAACCTACCAAACTTGTACATTTCTGAAAACTAGAGACCTAGGGGAATCCAAGGAGGGGTGACTGGCGGGGCTCGGACCAGGTTCTGTTACCCAGAATCCTTTGCAAAGCTCAAAAATTGGCTAAAAAAAACACATGTTCCTCACATTTCTGTGGCAGAAAGTTCTGGAATCTGGGAGGAGCCACAAATTTCCTTCCACCCAGCGTTCCCCCAAGTCTCCCGATAAAAATGATACCTCACTTGCGTGGGTAGGCCTAGCGCCCGCGTCAGGAAACGCCCCAAAGCGCAACGTGGACACCACCAAAATTTTGGAAGAAAACAGAGGTGTTTTTTGCGAAGTGACTACCTGTAGATTTTGGCCTCTAGCTCAGCCGGCACCTAGGGAAACCTACGAAACCTGTACATTTCTGAAAACTAGAGACCTAGGGGAATCCAAGGAGGGGTGACTGGCGGGGCTCGGACCAGGTTCTGTTACCCAGAATCCTTTGCAAAGCTCAAAAATTGGCTAAAAAAAAACATGTTCCTCACATTTCTGTGGCAGAAAGTGCTGGAATCTGGGAGGAGCCACAAATTTCCTTGCACCCAGCGTTCCCCCAAGTCTCCCGATAAAAATGATACCTCACTTGCGTGGGTAGGCCTAGCGCCCGCAACAGGAAACGCCCCAAAGCGCAACGTGGACACCACCAAAATTTTGGAAGAAAACAGAGGTGTTTTTTGCGAAGTGACTACCTGTAGATTTTGGCCTCTAGCTCAGCCGGCACCTAGGGAAACCTACCAAACCTGTACATTTCTGAAAACTAGAGACCTAGGGGAATCCAAGGAGGGGTGACTGGCGGGGCTCGGACCAGGTTCTGTTACCCAGAATCCTTTGCAAAGCTCAAAAATTGGCTAAAAAAAACACATGTTCCTCACATTTCTGTGGCAGAAAGTTCTGGAATCTGGGAGGAGCCACAAATTTCCTTGCACCCAGCGTTCCCCCAAGTCTCCCGATAAAAATGATACCTCACTTGCGTGGGTAGGCCTAGCGCCCGTGACAGGAAACGCCCCAAAGCGCAACGTGGACACCACCAAAATTTTGGAAGAAAACAGAGGTGTTTTTTGCGAAGTGACTACCTGTAGATTTTGGCCTCTAGCTCAGCCGGCACCTAGGGAAACCTACCAAACCTGTACATTTCTGAAAACTAGAGACCTAGGGGAATCCAAGGAGGGGTGACTGGCGGGGCTCGGACCAGGTTTTGTTACCCAGAATCCTTTGCAAAGCTCAAACATTTGCTAAAAAAAACACATGTTCCTCACATTTCTGTGGCAGAAAGTTCTGGAATCTGGGAGGAGCCACAAATTTCCTTGCACCCAGCGTTCCCCCAAGTCTCCCGATAAAAATGATACCTCACTTGCGTGGGTAGGCCTAGCGCCCGCGACAGGAAACGCCCCAAAGCGCAACGTGGACACCACCAAAATTTTGGAAGAAAACAGAGGTGTTTTTTGCGAAGTGACTACCTGTAGATTTTGGCCTCTAGCTCAGCCGGCACCTAGGGAAACCTACCAAACCTATACATTTCTGAAAACTAGAGACCTAGGGGAATCCAAGGAGGGGTGACTGGCGGGGCTCGGACCAGGTTCTGTTACCCAGAATCCTTTGCAAAGCTCAAAAATTGGCTAAAAAACCCACATGTTCCTCACATTTCTGTGGCAGAAAGTTCTGGAATCTGGGAGGAGCCACAAATTTCCTTCCACCCAGCGTTCCCCCAAGTCTCCCGATAAAAATGATACCTCACTTGCGTGGGTAGGCCTAGCGCCCGCGACAGGAAACGCCCCAAAGCGCAACGTGGACACCACCAAAATTTTGGAAGAAAACAGAGGTGTTTTTTGCGAAGTGACTACCTGTAGATTTTGGCCTCTAGCTCAGCCGGCACCTAGGGAAACCTACCAAACCTGTACATTTCTGAAAACTAGAGACCTAGGGGAATCCAAGGAGGGGTGACTGGCGGGGCTCGGACCAGGTTCTGTTACCCAGAATCCTTTGCAAAGCTCAAAAATTGGCTAAAAAAAACACATGTTCCTCACATTTCTGTGGCAGAAAGTTCTGGAATCTGGGAGGAGCCACAAATTTCCTTCCGCCCAGCGTTCCCCCAAGTCTCCCGATAAAAATGATACCTCACTTGCGTGGGTAGGCCTAGCGCCCGCGTCAGGAAACGCCCCAAAGCGCAACGTGGACACCACCAAAATTTTGGAAGAAAACAGAGGTGTTTTTTGCGAAGTGACTACCTGTAGATTTTGGCCTCTAGCTCAGCCGGCACCTAGGGAAACCTACGAAACCTGTACATTTCTGAAAACTAGAGACCTAGGGGAATCCAAGGAGGGGTGACTGGCGGGGCTCGGACCAGGTTCTGTTACCCAGAATCCTTTGCAAAGCTCACAAAATGGCTAAAAAAAACACATGTTCCTCACATTTCTGTGGCAGAAAGTTCTGGAATCTGGGAGGAGCCACAAATTTCCTTGCACCCAGCGTTCCCCCAAGTCTCCCGATAAAAATGATACCTCACTTGCGTGGGTAGGCCTAGCGCCCGCGACAGGAAACGCCCCAAAGCGCAACGTGGACACCACCAAAATTTTGGAAGAAAACAGAGGTGTTTTTTGCGAAGTGACTACCTGTAGATTTTGGCCTCTAGCTCAGCCGGCACCTACGGAAACCTACCAAACCTGTACATTTCTGAAAACTAGAGACCTAGGGGAATCCAAGGAGGGGTGACTGGCGGGGCTCGGACCAGGTTTTGTTACCCAGAATCCTTTGCAAAGCTCAAAAATTGGCTAAAAAAAACACATGTTCCTCACATTTCTGTGGCAGAAAGTTCTGGAATCTGGGAGGAGCCACAAATTTCCTTGCACCCAGCGTTCCCCCAAGTCTCCCGATAAAAATGATACCTCACTTGCGTGGGTAGGCCTAGCGCCCGCGACAGGAAACGCCCCAAAGCGCAACGTGGACACCACCAAAATTTGGGAAGAAAACAGAGGTGTTTTTTGCGAAGTGACTACCTGTAGATTTTGGCCTCTAGCTCAGCCGGCACCTAGGGAAACCTACCAAACCTGTACATTTCTGAAAACTAGAGACCTAGGGGAATCCAAGGAGGGGTGACTGGCGGGGCTCGGACCAGGTTCTGTTACCCAGAATCCGTTGCAAAGCTCAAAAATTGGCTAAAAAAACCACATGTTCCTCACATTTCTGTGGCAGAAAGTTCTGGAATCTGGGAGGAGCCACAAATTTCCTTCCACCCAGCGTTCCCCCAAGTCTCCCGATAAAAATGATACCTCACTTGCGTGGGTAGGCCTAGCGCCCGCGACAGGAAACGCCCCAAAGCGCAACGTGGACACCACCAAAATTTTGGAAGAAAACAGAGGTGTTTTTTGCGAAGTGACTACCTGTAGATTTTGGCCTCTAGCTCAGCCGGCACCTAGGGAAACCTACCAAATCTGTACATTTCTGAAAACTAGAGACCTAGGGGAATCCAAGGAGGGGTGACTGGCGGGGCTCGGACCAGGTTCTGTTACCCAGAATCCTTTGCAAAGCTCAAAAATTGGCTAAAAAAAACACATGTTCCTCACATTTCTGTGGCAGAAAGTTCTGGAATCTGGGAGGAGCCACAAATTTCCTTCCGCCCAGCGTTCCCCCAAGTCTCCCGATAAAAATGATACCTCACTTGCATGGGTAGGCCTAGCGCCCGCGTCAGGAAACGCCCCAAAGCGCAACGTGGACACCACCAAAATTTTGGAAGAAAACAGAGGTGTTTTTTGCGAAGTGACTACCTGTAGATTTGGCCTCTAGCTCAGCCGGCACCTAGGGAAACCTGTACATTTCTGAAAACTAGAGACCTAGGGGAATCCAAGGAGGGGTGACTGGCGGGGCTCGGACCAGGTTCTGTTACCCAGAATCCTTTGCAAAGCTCAAAAATTGGCTAAAAAAAAACACGTTCCTCACATTTCTGTGGCAGAAAGTTCTGGAATCTGGGAGGAGCCACAAATTTCCTTCCACCCAGCGTTCCCCCAAGTCTCCCGATAAAAATGATACCTCACTTGCGTGGGTAGGCCTAGCGCCCGCGACAGGAAACGCCCCAAAGCGCAACGTGGACACCACCAAAATTTTGGAAGAAAACAGAGGTGTTTTTTGCGAAGTGACTACCTGTAGATTTTGGCCTCTAGCTCAGCCGGCACCTAGGGAAACCTACCAAACCTGTACATTTCTGAAAACTAGAGACCTAGGGGAATCCAAGGAGGGGTGACTGGCGGGGCTCGGACCAGGTTCTGTTACCCAGAATCCTTTGCAAAGCTCACAAAATGGCTAAAAAAAACAAATGTTCCTCACATTTCTGTGGCAGAAAGTTCTGGAATCTGGGAGGAGCCACAAATTTCCTTGCACCCAGCGTTCCCCCAAGTCTCCCGATAAAAATGATACCTCACTTGCGTGGGTAGGCCTAGCGCCCGCGACAGGAAACGCCCCAAAGCGCAACGTGGACACCACCATCATTTTGGAAGAAAACAGAGGTGTTTTTTGCGAAGTGACTACCTGTAGATTTTGGCCTCTAGCTCAGCCGGCACCTAGGGAAACCTACCAAACCTGTACATTTCTGAAAACTAGAGACCTAGGGGAATCCAAGGAGGGGTGACTGGCGGGGCTCGGACCAGGTTCTGTTACCCAGAATCCTTTGCAAAGCTCACAAAATGGCTAAAAAAAACACATGTTCCTCACATTTCTGTGGCAGAAAGTACTGGAATCTGGGAGGAGCCACAAATTTCCTTCCACCCAGCGTTACCCCAAGTCTCCCGATAAAAATGATACCTCACTTGCGTGGGTAGGCCTAGCGCCCGCGACAGGAAACGCCCCAAAGCGCAACGTGGACACCACCAAAATTTTGGAAGAAAACAGAGGTGTTTTTTGCGAAGTGACTACCTGTAGATTTTGGCCTCTAGCTCAGCCGGCACCTAGGGAAACCTACCAAACCTGTACATTTCTGAAAACTAGAGACCTAGGGGAATCCAAGGAGGGGTGACTGGCGGGGCTCGGACCAGGTTCTGTTACCCAGAATCCTTTGTAAAGCTAAAAAATTGGCTAAAAAAAACACATGTTCCTCACATTTCTGTGGCAGAAAGTGCTGGAATCTGGGAGGAGCCACAAATTTCCTTGCACCCAGCGTTCCCCCAAGTCTCCCGATAAAAATGATACCTCACTTGCGTGGGTAGGCCTAGCGACCGCGACAGGAAACGCCCCAAAGCGCAACGTGGACACCACCAAAATTTTGGAAGAAAACAGAGGTGTTTTTTGCGAAGTGACTACCTGTAGATTTTGGCCTCTAGCTCAGCCGGCACCTAGGGAAACCTACCAAACCTGTACATTTCTGAAAACTAGAGACCTAGGGGAATCCAAGGAGGGGTGACTGGCGGGGCTCGGACCAGGTTCTGTTACCCAGAATCCTTTGTAAAGCTAAAAAATTGGCTAAAAAAAACACATGTTCCTCACATTTCTGTGGCAGAAAGTGCTGGAATCTGGGAGGAGCCACAAATTTCCTTGCACCCAGCGTTCCCCCAAGTCTCCCGATAAAAATGATACCTCACTTGCGTGGGTAGGCCTAGCGCCCGCAACAGGAAACGCCCCAAAGCGCAACGTGGACACCACCAAAATTTTGGAAGAAAACAGAGGTGTTTTTTGCGAAGTGACTACCTGTAGATTTTGGCCTCTAGCTCAGCCGGCACCTAGGGAAACCTACCAAACCTGTACATTTCTGAAAACTAGAGACCTAGGGGAATCCAAGGAGGGGTGACTGGCGGGGCTCGGACCAGGTTCTGTTACCCAGAATCCTTTGCAAAGCTCAAAAATTGGCTAAAAAAAACACATGTTCCTCACATTTCTGTGGCAGAAAGTTCTGGAATCTGGGAGGAGCCACAAATTTCCTTGCACCCAGCGTTCCCCCAAGTCTCCCGATAAAAATGATACCTCACTTGCGTGGGTAGGCCTAGCGCCCGTGACAGGAAACGCCCCAAAGCGCAACGTGGACACCACCAAAATTTTGGAAGAAAACAGAGGTGTTTTTTGCGAAGTGACTACCTGTAGATTTTGGCCTCTAGCTCAGCCGGCACCTAGGGAAACCTACCAAACCTGTACATTTCTGAAAACTAGAGACCTAGGGGAATCCAAGGAGGGGTGACTGGCGGGGCTCGGACCAGGTTTTGTTACCCAGAATCCTTTGCAAAGCTCAAAAATTGGCTAAAAAATACACATGTTCCTCACATTTCTGTGGCAGAAAGTTCTGGAATCTGGGAGGAGCCACAAATTTCCTTGCACCCAGCGTTCCCCCAAGTCTCCCGATAAAAATGATACCTCACTTGCGTGGGTAGGCCTAGCGCCCGCGACAGGAAACGCCCCAAAGCGCAACGTGGACACCACCAAAATTTTGGAAGAAAACAGAGGTGTTTTTTGCGAAGTGACTACCTGTAGATTTTGGCCTCTAGCTCAGCCGGCACCTAGGGAAACCTACCAAACCTGTACATTTCTGAAAACTAGAGACCTAGGGGAATCCAAGGAGGGGTGACTGGCGGGGCTCGGACCAGGTTCTGTTACCCAGAATCCTTTGCAAAGCTCAAAAATTGGCTAAAAAAACCACATGTTCCTCACATTTCTGTGGCAGAAAGTTCTGGAATCTGGGAGGAGCCACAAATTTCCTTCCACCCAGCGTTCCCCCAAGTCTCCCGATAAAAATGATACCTCACTTGCGTGGGTAGGCCTAGCGCCCGCGACAGGAAACGCCCCAAAGCGCAACGTGGACACCACCAAAATTTTGGAAGAAAACAGAGGTGTTTTTTGCGAAGTGACTACCTGTAGATTTTGGCCTCTAGCTCAGCCGGCACCTAGGGAAACCTACCAAACCTGTACATTTCTGAAAACTAGAGACCTAGGGGAATCCAAGGAGGGGTGACTGGCGGGGCTCGGACCAGGTTCTGTTACCCAGAATCCTTTGCAAAGCTCAAAAATTGGCTAAAAAAACCACATGTTCCTCACATTTCTGTGGCAGAAAGTTCTGGAATCTGGGAGGAGCCACAAATTTCCTTCCGCCCAGCGTTCCCCCAAGTCTCCCGATAAAAATGATACCTCACTTGCGTGGGTAGGCCTAGCGCCCGCGACAGGAAACGCCCCAAAGCGCAACGTGGACACCACCAAAATTTTGGAAGAAAACAGAGGTGTTTTTTGCGAAGTGACTACCTGTAGATTTTGGCCTCTAGCTCAGCCGGCACCTAGGGAAACCTACCAAATCTGTACATTTCTGAAAACTAGAGACCTAGGGGAATCCAAGGAGGGGTGACTGGCGGGGCTCGGACCAGGTTCTGTTACCCAGAATCCTTTGCAAAGCTCAAAAATTGGCTAAAAAAAACACATGTTCCTCACATTTCTGTGGCAGAAAGTTCTGGAATCTGGGAGGAGCCACAAATTTCCTTCCGCCCAGCGTTCCCCCAAGTCTCCCGATAAAAATGATACCTCACTTGCATGGGTAGGCCTAGCGCCCGCGTCAGGAAACGCCCCAAAGCGCAACGTGGACACCACCAAAATTTTGGAAGAAAACAGAGGTGTTTTTTGCGAAGTGACTACCTGTAGATTTGGCCTCTAGCTCAGCCGGCACCTAGGGAAACCTACCAAATCTGTACATTTCTGAAAACTAGAGACCTAGGGGAATCCAAGGAGGGGTGACTGGCGGGGCTCGGACCAGGTTCTGTTACCCAGAATCCTTTGCAAAGCTCAAAAATTGGCTAAAAAAAACACATGTTCCTCACATTTCTGTGGCAGAAAGTTCTGGAATCTGGGAGGAGCCACAAATTTCCTTCCGCCCAGCGTTCCCCCAAGTCTCCCGATAAAAATGATACCTCACTTGCATGGGTAGGCCTAGCGCCCGCGTCAGGAAACGCCCCAAAGCGCAACGTGGACACCACCAAAATTTTGGAAGAAAACAGAGGTGTTTTTTGCGAAGTGACTACCTGTAGATTTGGCCTCTAGCTCAGCCGGCACCTAGGGAAACCTGTACATTTCTGAAAACTAGAGACCTAGGGGAATCCAAGGAGGGGTGACTGGCGGGGCTCGGACCAGGTTCTGTTACCCAGAATCCTTTGCAAAGCTCAAAAATTGGCTAAAAAAAAACACGTTCCTCACATTTCTGTGGCAGAAAGTTCTGGAATCTGGGAGGAGCCACAAATTTCCTTCCACCCAGCGTTCCCCCAAGTCTCCCGATAAAAATGATACCTCACTTGCGTGGGTAGGCCTAGCGCCCGCGACAGGAAACGCCCCAAAGCGCAACGTGGACACCACCAAAATTTTGGAAGAAAACAGAGGTGTTTTTTGCGAAGTGACTACCTGTAGATTTTGGCCTCTAGCTCAGCCGGCACCTAGGGAAACCTACCAAACCTGTACATTTCTGAAAACTAGAGACCTAGGGGAATCCAAGGAGGGGTGACTGGCGGGGCTCGGACCAGGTTCTGTTACCCAGAATCCTTTGCAAAGCTCACAAAATGGCTAAAAAAAACAAATGTTCCTCACATTTCTGTGGCAGAAAGTTCTGGAATCTGGGAGGAGCCACAAATTTCCTTGCACCCAGCGTTCCCCCAAGTCTCCCGATAAAAATGATACCTCACTTGCGTGGGTAGGCCTAGCGCCCGCGACAGGAAACGCCCCAAAGCGCAACGTGGACACCACCATCATTTTGGAAGAAAACAGAGGTGTTTTTTGCGAAGTGACTACCTGTAGATTTTGGCCTCTAGCTCAGCCGGCACCTAGGGAAACCTACCAAACCTGTACATTTCTGAAAACTAGAGACCTAGGGGAATCCAAGGAGGGGTGACTGGCGGGGCTCGGACCAGGTTCTGTTACCCAGAATCCTTTGCAAAGCTCACAAAATGGCTAAAAAAAACACATGTTCCTCACATTTCTGTGGCAGAAAGTACTGGAATCTGGGAGGAGCCACAAATTTCCTTCCACCCAGCGTTACCCCAAGTCTCCCGATAAAAATGATACCTCACTTGCGTGGGTAGGCCTAGCGCCCGCGACAGGAAACGCCCCAAAGCGCAACGTGGACACCACCAAAATTTTGGAAGAAAACAGAGGTGTTTTTTGCGAAGTGACTACCTGTAGATTTTGGCCTCTAGCTCAGCCGGCACCTAGGGAAACCTACCAAACCTGTACATTTCTGAAAACTAGAGACCTAGGGGAATCCAAGGAGGGGTGACTGGCGGGGCTCGGACCAGGTTCTGTTACCCAGAATCCTTTGTAAAGCTAAAAAATTGGCTAAAAAAAACACATGTTCCTCACATTTCTGTGGCAGAAAGTGCTGGAATCTGGGAGGAGCCACAAATTTCCTTGCACCCAGCGTTCCCCCAAGTCTCCCGATAAAAATGATACCTCACTTGCGTGGGTAGGCCTAGCGACCGCGACAGGAAACGCCCCAAAGCGCAACGTGGACACCACCAAAATTTTGGAAGAAAACAGAGGTGTTTTTTGCGAAGTGACTACCTGTAGATTTTGGCCTCTAGCTCAGCCGGCACCTAGGGAAACCTACCAAACCTGTACATTTCTGAAAACTAGAGACCTAGGGGAATCCAAGGAGGGGTGACTGGCGGGGCTCGGACCAGGTTCTGTTACCCAGAATCCTTTGTAAAGCTAAAAAATTGGCTAAAAAAAACACATGTTCCTCACATTTCTGTGGCAGAAAGTGCTGGAATCTGGGAGGAGCCACAAATTTCCTTGCACCCAGCGTTCCCCCAAGTCTCCCGATAAAAATGATACCTCACTTGCGTGGGTAGGCCTAGCGCCCGCAACAGGAAACGCCCCAAAGCGCAACGTGGACACCACCAAAATTTTGGAAGAAAACAGAGGTGTTTTTTGCGAAGTGACTACCTGTAGATTTTGGCCTCTAGCTCAGCCGGCACCTAGGGAAACCTACCAAACCTGTACATTTCTGAAAACTAGAGACCTAGGGGAATCCAAGGAGGGGTGACTGGCGGGGCTCGGACCAGGTTCTGTTACCCAGAATCCTTTGCAAAGCTCAAAAATTGGCTAAAAAAAACACATGTTCCTCACATTTCTGTGGCAGAAAGTTCTGGAATCTGGGAGGAGCCACAAATTTCCTTGCACCCAGCGTTCCCCCAAGTCTCCCGATAAAAATGATACCTCACTTGCGTGGGTAGGCCTAGCGCCCGTGACAGGAAACGCCCCAAAGCGCAACGTGGACACCACCAAAATTTTGGAAGAAAACAGAGGTGTTTTTTGCGAAGTGACTACCTGTAGATTTTGGCCTCTAGCTCAGCCGGCACCTAGGGAAACCTACCAAACCTGTACATTTCTGAAAACTAGAGACCTAGGGGAATCCAAGGAGGGGTGACTGGCGGGGCTCGGACCAGGTTTTGTTACCCAGAATCCTTTGCAAAGCTCAAAAATTGGCTAAAAAATACACATGTTCCTCACATTTCTGTGGCAGAAAGTTCTGGAATCTGGGAGGAGCCACAAATTTCCTTGCACCCAGCGTTCCCCCAAGTCTCCCGATAAAAATGATACCTCACTTGCGTGGGTAGGCCTAGCGCCCGCGACAGGAAACGCCCCAAAGCGCAACGTGGACACCACCAAAATTTTGGAAGAAAACAGAGGTGTTTTTTGCGAAGTGACTACCTGTAGATTTTGGCCTCTAGCTCAGCCGGCACCTAGGGAAACCTACCAAACCTGTACATTTCTGAAAACTAGAGACCTAGGGGAATCCAAGGAGGGGTGACTGGCGGGGCTCGGACCAGGTTCTGTTACCCAGAATCCTTTGCAAAGCTCAAAAATTGGCTAAAAAAACCACATGTTCCTCACATTTCTGTGGCAGAAAGTTCTGGAATCTGGGAGGAGCCACAAATTTCCTTCCACCCAGCGTTCCCCCAAGTCTCCCGATAAAAATGATACCTCACTTGCGTGGGTAGGCCTAGCGCCCGCGACAGGAAACGCCCCAAAGCGCAACGTGGACACCACCAAAATTTTGGAAGAAAACAGAGGTGTTTTTTGCGAAGTGACTACCTGTAGATTTTGGCCTCTAGCTCAGCCGGCACCTAGGGAAACCTACCAAACCTGTACATTTCTGAAAACTAGAGACCTAGGGGAATCCAAGGAGGGGTGACTGGCGGGGCTCGGACCAGGTTCTGTTACCCAGAATCCTTTGCAAAGCTCAAAAATTGGCTAAAAAAACCACATGTTCCTCACATTTCTGTGGCAGAAAGTTCTGGAATCTGGGAGGAGCCACAAATTTCCTTCCGCCCAGCGTTCCCCCAAGTCTCCCGATAAAAATGATACCTCACTTGCGTGGGTAGGCCTAGCGCCCGCGACAGGAAACGCCCCAAAGCGCAACGTGGACACCACCAAAATTTTGGAAGAAAACAGAGGTGTTTTTTGCGAAGTGACTACCTGTAGATTTTGGCCTCTAGCTCAGCCGGCACCTAGGGAAACCTACCAAATCTGTACATTTCTGAAAACTAGAGACCTAGGGGAATCCAAGGAGGGGTGACTGGCGGGGCTCGGACCAGGTTCTGTTACCCAGAATCCTTTGCAAAGCTCAAAAATTGGCTAAAAAAAACACATGTTCCTCACATTTCTGTGGCAGAAAGTTCTGGAATCTGGGAGGAGCCACAAATTTCCTTCCGCCCAGCGTTCCCCCAAGTCTCCCGATAAAAATGATACCTCACTTGCATGGGTAGGCCTAGCGCCCGCGTCAGGAAACGCCCCAAAGCGCAACGTGGACACCACCAAAATTTTGGAAGAAAACAGAGGTGTTTTTTGCGAAGTGACTACCTGTAGATTTGGCCTCTAGCTCAGCCGGCACCTAGGGAAACCTGTACATTTCTGAAAACTAGAGACCTAGGGGAATCCAAGGAGGGGTGACTGGCGGGGCTCGGACCAGGTTCTGTTACCCAGAATCCTTTGCAAAGCTCAAAAATTGGCTAAAAAAAAACACGTTCCTCACATTTCTGTGGCAGAAAGTTCTGGAATCTGGGAGGAGCCACAAATTTCCTTCCACCCAGCGTTCCCCCAAGTCTCCCGATAAAAATGATACCTCACTTGCGTGGGTAGGCCTAGCGCCCGCGACAGGAAACGCCCCAAAGCGCAACGTGGACACCACCAAAATTTTGGAAGAAAACAGAGGTGTTTTTTGCGAAGTGACTACCTGTAGATTTTGGCCTCTAGCTCAGCCGGCACCTAGGGAAACCTACCAAACCTGTACATTTCTGAAAACTAGAGACCTAGGGGAATCCAAGGAGGGGTGACTGGCGGGGCTCGGACCAGGTTCTGTTACCCAGAATCCTTTGCAAAGCTCACAAAATGGCTAAAAAAAACAAATGTTCCTCACATTTCTGTGGCAGAAAGTTCTGGAATCTGGGAGGAGCCACAAATTTCCTTGCACCCAGCGTTCCCCCAAGTCTCCCGATAAAAATGATACCTCACTTGCGTGGGTAGGCCTAGCGCCCGCGACAGGAAACGCCCCAAAGCGCAACGTGGACACCACCATCATTTTGGAAGAAAACAGAGGTGTTTTTTGCGAAGTGACTACCTGTAGATTTTGGCCTCTAGCTCAGCCGGCACCTAGGGAAACCTACCAAACCTGTACATTTCTGAAAACTAGAGACCTAGGGGAATCCAAGGAGGGGTGACTGGCGGGGCTCGGACCAGGTTCTGTTACCCAGAATCCTTTGCAAAGCTCACAAAATGGCTAAAAAAAACACATGTTCCTCACATTTCTGTGGCAGAAAGTACTGGAATCTGGGAGGAGCCACAAATTTCCTTCCACCCAGCGTTACCCCAAGTCTCCCGATAAAAATGATACCTCACTTGCGTGGGTAGGCCTAGCGCCCGCGACAGGAAACGCCCCAAAGCGCAACGTGGACACCACCAAAATTTTGGAAGAAAACAGAGGTGTTTTTTGCGAAGTGACTACCTGTAGATTTTGGCCTCTAGCTCAGCCGGCACCTAGGGAAACCTACCAAACCTGTACATTTCTGAAAACTAGAGACCTAGGGGAATCCAAGGAGGGGTGACTGGCGGGGCTCGGACCAGGTTCTGTTACCCAGAATCCTTTGTAAAGCTAAAAAATTGGCTAAAAAAAACACATGTTCCTCACATTTCTGTGGCAGAAAGTGCTGGAATCTGGGAGGAGCCACAAATTTCCTTCCACCCAGCGTTCCCCCAAGTCTCCCGATAAAAATGATACCTCACTTGCGTGGGTAGGCCTAGCGCCCGCGACAGGAAACGCCCCAAAGCGCAACGTGGACACCACCAAAATTTTGGAAGAAAACAGAGGTGTTTTTTGCGAAGTGACTACCTGTAGATTTTGGCCTCTAGCTCAGCCGGCACCTAGGGAAACCTACCAAACCTGTACATTTCTGAAAACTAGAGACCTAGGGGAATCCAAGGAGGGGTGACTGGCGGGGCTCGGACCAGGTTCTGTTACCCAGAATCCTTTGTAAAGCTAAAAAATTGGCTAAAAAAAACACATGTTCCTCACATTTCTGTGGCAGAAAGTGCTGGAATCTGGGAGGAGCCACAAATTTCCTTGCACCCAGCGTTCCCCCAAGTCTCCCGATAAAAATGATACCTCACTTGCGTGGGTAGGCCTAGCGACCGCGACAGGAAACGCCCCAAAGCGCAACGTGGACACCACCAAAATTTTGGAAGAAAACAGAGGTGTTTTTTGCGAAGTGACTACCTGTAGATTTTGGCCTCTAGCTCAGCCGGCACCTAGGGAAACCTACCAAACCTGTACATTTCTGAAAACTAGAGACCTAGGGGAATCCAAGGAGGGGTGACTGGCGGGGCTCGGACCAGGTTCTGTTACCCAGAATCCTTTGTAAAGCTAAAAAATTGGCTAAAAAAAACACATGTTCCTCACATTTCTGTGGCAGAAAGTGCTGGAATCTGGGAGGAGCCACAAATTTCCTTGCACCCAGCGTTCCCCCAAGTCTCCCGATAAAAATGATACCTCACTTGCGTGGGTAGGCCTAGCGCCCGCAACAGGAAACGCCCCAAAGCGCAACGTGGACACCACCAAAATTTTGGAAGAAAACAGAGGTGTTTTTTGCGAAGTGACTACCTGTAGATTTTGGCCTCTAGCTCAGCCGGCACCTAGGGAAACCTACCAAACCTGTACATTTCTGAAAACTAGAGACCTAGGGGAATCCAAGGAGGGGTGACTGGCGGGGCTCGGACCAGGTTCTGTTACCCAGAATCCTTTGCAAAGCTCAAAAATTGGCTAAAAAAAACACATGTTCCTCACATTTCTGTGGCAGAAAGTTCTGGAATCTGGGAGGAGCCACAAATTTCCTTGCACCCAGCGTTCCCCCAAGTCTCCCGATAAAAATGATACCTCACTTGCGTGGGTAGGCCTAGCGCCCGTGACAGGAAACGCCCCAAAGCGCAACGTGGACACCACCAAAATTTTGGAAGAAAACAGAGGTGTTTTTTGCGAAGTGACTACCTGTAGATTTTGGCCTCTAGCTCAGCCGGCACCTAGGGAAACCTACCAAACCTGTACATTTCTGAAAACTAGAGACCTAGGGGAATCCAAGGAGGGGTGACTGGCGGGGCTCGGACCAGGTTTTGTTACCCAGAATCCTTTGCAAAGCTCAAAAATTGGCTAAAAAAAACACATGTTCCTCACATTTCTGTGGCAGAAAGTTCTGGAATCTGGGAGGAGCCACAAATTTCCTTGCACCCAGCGTTCCCCCAAGTCTCCCGATAAAAATGATACCTCACTTGCGTGGGTAGGCCTAGCGCCCGCGACAGGAAACGCCCCAAAGCGCAACGTGGACACCACCAAAATTTTGGAAGAAAACAGAGGTGTTTTTTGCGAAGTGACTACCTGTAGATTTTGGCCTCTAGCTCAGCCGGCACCTAGGGAAACCTACCAAACCTGTACATTTCTGAAAACTAGAGACCTAGGGGAATCCAAGGAGGGGTGACTGGCGGGGCTCGGACCAGGTTCTGTTACCCAGAATCCTTTGCAAAGCTCAAAAATTGGCTAAAAAAACCACATGTTCCTCACATTTCTGTGGCAGAAAGTTCTGGAATCTGGGAGGAGCCACAAATTTCCTTCCACCCAGCGTTCCCCCAAGTCTCCCGATAAAAATGATACCTCACTTGCGTGGGTAGGCCTAGCGCCCGCGACAGGAAACGCCCCAAAGCGCAACGTGGACACCACCAAAATTTTGGAAGAAAACAGAGGTGTTTTTTGCGAAGTGACTACCTGTAGATTTTGGCCTCTAGCTCAGCCGGCACCTAGGGAAACCTACCAAACCTGTACATTTCTGAAAACTAGAGACCTAGGGGAATCCAAGGAGGGGTGACTGGCGGGGCTCGGACCAGGTTCTGTTACCCAGAATCCTTTGCAAAGCTCAAAAATTGGCTAAAAAAACCACATGTTCCTCACATTTCTGTGGCAGAAAGTTCTGGAATCTGGGAGGAGCCACAAATTTCCTTCCGCCCAGCGTTCCCCCAAGTCTCCCGATAAAAATGATACCTCACTTGCGTGGGTAGGCCTAGCGCCCGCGACAGGAAACGCCCCAAAGCGCAACGTGGACACCACCAAAATTTTGGAAGAAAACAGAGGTGTTTTTTGCGAAGTGACTACCTGTAGATTTTGGCCTCTAGCTCAGCCGGCACCTAGGGAAACCTACCAAATCTGTACATTTCTGAAAACTAGAGACCTAGGGGAATCCAAGGAGGGGTGACTGGCGGGGCTCGGACCAGGTTCTGTTACCCAGAATCCTTTGCAAAGCTCAAAAATTGGCTAAAAAAAACACATGTTCCTCACATTTCTGTGGCAGAAAGTTCTGGAATCTGGGAGGAGCCACAAATTTCCTTCCGCCCAGCGTTCCCCCAAGTCTCCCGATAAAAATGATACCTCACTTGCATGGGTAGGCCTAGCGCCCGCGTCAGGAAACGCCCCAAAGCGCAACGTGGACACCACCAAAATTTTGGAAGAAAACAGAGGTGTTTTTTGCGAAGTGACTACCTGTAGATTTGGCCTCTAGCTCAGCCGGCACCTAGGGAAACCTGTACATTTCTGAAAACTAGAGACCTAGGGGAATCCAAGGAGGGGTGACTGGCGGGGCTCGGACCAGGTTCTGTTACCCAGAATCCTTTGCAAAGCTCAAAAATTGGCTAAAAAAAAACACGTTCCTCACATTTCTGTGGCAGAAAGTTCTGGAATCTGGGAGGAGCCACAAATTTCCTTCCACCCAGCGTTCCCCCAAGTCTCCCGATAAAAATGATACCTCACTTGCGTGGGTAGGCCTAGCGCCCGCGACAGGAAACGCCCCAAAGCGCAACGTGGACACCACCAAAATTTTGGAAGAAAACAGAGGTGTTTTTTGCGAAGTGACTACCTGTAGATTTTGGCCTCTAGCTCAGCCGGCACCTAGGGAAACCTACCAAACCTGTACATTTCTGAAAACTAGAGACCTAGGGGAATCCAAGGAGGGGTGACTGGCGGGGCTCGGACCAGGTTCTGTTACCCAGAATCCTTTGCAAAGCTCACAAAATGGCTAAAAAAAACAAATGTTCCTCACATTTCTGTGGCAGAAAGTTCTGGAATCTGGGAGGAGCCACAAATTTCCTTGCACCCAGCGTTCCCCCAAGTCTCCCGATAAAAATGATACCTCACTTGCGTGGGTAGGCCTAGCGCCCGCGACAGGAAACGCCCCAAAGCGCAACGTGGACACCACCATCATTTTGGAAGAAAACAGAGGTGTTTTTTGCGAAGTGACTACCTGTAGATTTTGGCCTCTAGCTCAGCCGGCACCTAGGGAAACCTACCAAATCTGTACATTTCTGAAAACTAGAGACCTAGGGGAATCCAAGGAGGGGTGACTGGCGGGGCTCGGACCAGGTTTTGTTACCCAGAATCCTTTGCAAAGCTCAAAAATTGGCTAAAAAAAACACATGTTCCTCACATTTCTGTGGCAGAAAGTTCTGGAATCTGGGAGGAGCCACAAATTTCCTTGCACCCAGCGTTCCCCCAAGTCTCCCGATAAAAATGATACCTCACTTGCGTGGGTAGGCCTAGCGCCCGCGACAGGAAACGCCCCAAAGCGCAACGTGGACACCACCAAAATTTTGGAAGAAAACAGAGGTGTTTTTTGCGAAGTGACTACCTGTAGATTTTGGCCTCTAGCTCAGCCGGCACCTAGGGAAACCTACCAAACCTGTACATTTCTGAAAACTAGAGACCTAGGGGAATCCAAGGAGGGGTGACTGGCGGGGCTCGGACCAGGTTCTGTTACCCAGAATCCTTTGCAAAGCTCAAAAATTGGCTAAAAAAACCACATGTTCCTCACATTTCTGTGGCAGAAAGTTCTGGAATCTGGGAGGAGCCACAAATTTCCTTCCACCCAGCGTTCCCCCAAGTCTCCCGATAAAAATGATACCTCACTTGCGTGGGTAGGCCTAGCGCCCGCGACAGGAAACGCCCCAAAGCGCAACGTGGACACCACCAAAATTTTGGAAGAAAACAGAGGTGTTTTTTGCGAAGTGACTACCTGTAGATTTTGGCCTCTAGCTCAGCCGGCACCTAGGGAAACCTACCAAACCTGTACATTTCTGAAAACTAGAGACCTAGGGGAATCCAAGGAGGGGTGACTGGCGGGGCTCGGACCAGGTTCTGTTACCCAGAATCCTTTGCAAAGCTCAAAAATTGGCTAAAAAAACCACATGTTCCTCACATTTCTGTGGCAGAAAGTTCTGGAATCTGGGAGGAGCCACAAATTTCCTTCCGCCCAGCGTTCCCCCAAGTCTCCCGATAAAAATGATACCTCACTTGCGTGGGTAGGCCTAGCGCCCGCGACAGGAAACGCCCCAAAGCGCAACGTGGACACCACCAAAATTTTGGAAGAAAACAGAGGTGTTTTTTGCGAAGTGACTACCTGTAGATTTTGGCCTCTAGCTCAGCCGGCACCTAGGGAAACCTACCAAATCTGTACATTTCTGAAAACTAGAGACCTAGGGGAATCCAAGGAGGGGTGACTGGCGGGGCTCGGACCAGGTTCTGTTACCCAGAATCCTTTGCAAAGCTCAAAAATTGGCTAAAAAAAACACATGTTCCTCACATTTCTGTGGCAGAAAGTTCTGGAATCTGGGAGGAGCCACAAATTTCCTTCCGCCCAGCGTTCCCCCAAGTCTCCCGATAAAAATGATACCTCACTTGCATGGGTAGGCCTAGCGCCCGCGTCAGGAAACGCCCCAAAGCGCAACGTGGACACCACCAAAATTTTGGAAGAAAACAGAGGTGTTTTTTGCGAAGTGACTACCTGTAGATTTGGCCTCTAGCTCAGCCGGCACCTAGGGAAACCTGTACATTTCTGAAAACTAGAGACCTAGGGGAATCCAAGGAGGGGTGACTGGCGGGGCTCGGACCAGGTTCTGTTACCCAGAATCCTTTGCAAAGCTCAAAAATTGGCTAAAAAAAAACACGTTCCTCACATTTCTGTGGCAGAAAGTTCTGGAATCTGGGAGGAGCCACAAATTTCCTTCCACCCAGCGTTCCCCCAAGTCTCCCGATAAAAATGATACCTCACTTGTGTGGGTAGGCCTAGCGCCCGCGACAGGAAACGCCCCAAAGCGCAACGTGGACACCACCAAAATTTTGGAAGAAAACAGAGGTGTTTTTTGCGAAGTGACTACCTGTAGATTTTGGCCTCTAGCTCAGCCGGCACCTAGGGAAACCTACCAAACCTGTACATTTCTGAAAACTAGAGACCTAGGGGAATCCAAGGAGGGGTGACTGGCGGGGCTCGGACCAGGTTCTGTTACCCAGAATCCTTTGCAAAGCTCACAAAATGGCTAAAAAAAACAAATGTTCCTCACATTTCTGTGGCAGAAAGTTCTGGAATCTGGGAGGAGCCACAAATTTCCTTGCACCCAGCGTTCCCCCAAGTCTCCCGATAAAAATGATACCTCACTTGCGTGGGTAGGCCTAGCGCCCGCGACAGGAAACGCCCCAAAGCGCAACGTGGACACCACCATCATTTTGGAAGAAAACAGAGGTGTTTTTTGCGAAGTGACTACCTGTAGATTTTGGCCTCTAGCTCAGCCGGCACCTAGGGAAACCTACCAAACCTGTACATTTCTGAAAACTAGAGACCTAGGGGAATCCAAGGAGGGGTGACTGGCGGGGCTCGGACCAGGTTCTGTTACCCAGAATCCTTTGCAAAGCTCACAAAATGGCTAAAAAAAACACATGTTCCTCACATTTCTGTGGCAGAAAGTACTGGAATCTGGGAGGAGCCACAAATTTCCTTCCACCCAGCGTTACCCCAAGTCTCCCGATAAAAATGATACCTCACTTGCGTGGGTAGGCCTAGCGCCCGCGACAGGAAACGCCCCAAAGCGCAACGTGGACACCACCAAAATTTTGGAAGAAAACAGAGGTGTTTTTTGCGAAGTGACTACCTGTAGATTTTGGCCTCTAGCTCAGCCGGCACCTAGGGAAACCTACCAAACCTGTACATTTCTGAAAACTAGAGACCTAGGGGAATCCAAGGAGGGGTGACTGGCGGGGCTCGGACCAGGTTCTGTTACCCAGAATCCTTTGTAAAGCTAAAAAATTGGCTAAAAAAAACACATGTTCCTCACATTTCTGTGGCAGAAAGTGCTGGAATCTGGGAGGAGCCACAAATTTCCTTGCACCCAGCGTTCCCCCAAGTCTCCCGATAAAAATGATACCTCACTTGCGTGGGTAGGCCTAGCGACCGTGACAGGAAACGCCCCAAAGCGCAACGTGGACACCACCAAAATTTTGGAAGAAAACAGAGGTGTTTTTTGCGAAGTGACTACCTGTAGATTTTGGCCTCTAGCTCAGCCGGCACCTAGGGAAACCTACCAAACCTGTACATTTCTGAAAACTAGAGACCTAGGGGAATCCAAGGAGGGGTGACTGGCGGGGCTCGGACCAGGTTCTGTTACCCAGAATCCTTTGTAAAGCTAAAAAATTGGCTAAAAAAAACACATGTTCCTCACATTTCTGTGGCAGAAAGTGCTGGAATCTGGGAGGAGCCACAAATTTCCTTGCACCCAGCGTTCCCCCAAGTCTCCCAATAAAAATGATACCTCACTTGCGTGGGTAGGCCTAGCGCCCGCAACAGGAAACGCCCCAAAGCGCAACGTGGACACCACCAAAATTTTGGAAGAAAACAGAGGTGTTTTTTGCGAAGTGACTACCTGTAGATTTTGGCCTCTAGCTCAGCCGGCACCTAGGGAAACCTACCAAACCTGTACATTTCTGAAAACTAGAGACCTAGGGGAATCCAAGGAGGGGTGACTGGCGGGGCTCGGACCAGGTTCTGTTACCCAGAATCCTTTGCAAAGCTCAAAAATTGGCTAAAAAAAACACATGTTCCTCACATTTCTGTGGCAGAAAGTTCTGGAATCTGGGAGGAGCCACAAATTTCCTTGCACCCAGCGTTCCCCCAAGTCTCCCGATAAAAATGATACCTCACTTGCGTGGGTAGGCCTAGCGCCCGTGACAGGAAACGCCCCAAAGCGCAACGTGGACACCACCAAAATTTTGGAAGAAAACAGAGGTGTTTTTTGCGAAGTGACTACCTGTAGATTTTGGCCTCTAGCTCAGCCGGCACCTAGGGAAACCTACCAAACCTGTACATTTCTGAAAACTAGAGACCTAGGGGAATCCAAGGAGGGGTGACTGGCGGGGCTCGGACCAGGTTTTGTTACCCAGAATCCTTTGCAAAGCTCAAAAATTGGCTAAAAAAAACACATGTTCCTCACATTTCTGTGGCAGAAAGTTCTGGAATCTGGGAGGAGCCACAAATTTCCTTGCACCCAGCGTTCCCCCAAGTCTCCCGATAAAAATGATACCTCACTTGCGTGGGTAGGCCTAGCGCCCGCGACAGGAAACGCCCCAAAGCGCAACGTGGACACCACCAAAATTTTGGAAGAAAACAGAGGTGTTTTTTGCGAAGTGACTACCTGTAGATTTTGGCCTCTAGCTCAGCCGGCACCTAGGGAAACCTACCAAACCTGTACATTTCTGAAAACTAGAGACCTAGGGGAATCCAAGGAGGGGTGACTGGCGGGGCTCGGACCAGGTTCTGTTACCCAGAATCCTTTGCAAAGCTCAAAAATTGGCTAAAAAAACCACATGTTCCTCACATTTCTGTGGCAGAAAGTTCTGGAATCTGGGAGGAGCCACAAATTTCCTTCCGCCCAGCGTTCCCCCAAGTCTCCCGATAAAAATGATACCTCACTTGCGTGGGTAGGCCTAGCGCCCGCGACAGGAAACGCCCCAAAGCGCAACGTGGACACCACCAAAATTTTGGAAGAAAACAGAGGTGTTTTTTGCGAAGTGACTACCTGTAGATTTTGGCCTCTAGCTCAGCCGGCACCTACGGAAACCTACCAAACCTGTACATTTCTGAAAACTAGAGACCTAGGGGAATCCAAGGAGGGGTGACTGGCGGGGCTCGGACCAGGTTCTGTTACCCAGAATCCTTTGTAAAGCTAAAAAATTGGCTAAAAAAAACACATGTTCCTCACATTTCTGTGGCAGAAAGTGCTGGAATCTGGGAGGAGCCACACATTTCCTTGCACCCAGCGTTCCCCCAAGTCTCCCGATAAAAATGATACCTCACTTGCGTGGGTAGGCCTAGCGCCCGCAACAGGAAACGCCCCAAAGCGCAACGTGGACACCACCATAATTTTGGAAGAAAACAGAGGTGTTTTTTGCGAAGTGACTACCTGTAGATTTTGGCCTCTAGCTCAGCCGGCACCTAGGGAAACCTACCAAATCTGTACATTTCTGAAAACTAGAGACCTAGGGGAATCCAAGGAGGGGTGACTGGCGGGGCTCGGACCAGGTTCTGTTACCCAGAATCCTTTGCAAAGCTCAAAAATTGGCTAAAAAAAACACATGTTCCTCACATTTCTGTGGCAGAAAGTTCTGGAATCTGGGAGGAGCCACAAATTTCCTTGCACCCAGCGTTCCCCCAAGTCTCCCGATAAAAATGATACCTCACTTGCGTGGGTAGGCCTAGCGCCCGTGACAGGAAACGCCCCAAAGCGCAACGTGGACACCACCAAAATTTTGGAAGAAAACAGAGGTGTTTTTTGCGAAGTGACTACCTGTAGATTTTGGCCTCTAGCTCAGCCGGCACCTAGGGAAACCTACCAAACCTGTACATTTCTGAAAACTAGAGACCTAGGGGAATCCAAGGAGGGGTGACTGGCGGGGCTCGGACCAGGTTTTGTTACCCAGAATCCTTTGCAAAGCTCAAAAATTGGCTAAAAAAAACACATGTTCCTCACATTTCTGTGGCAGAAAGTGCTGGAATCTGGGAGGAGCCACAAATTTCCTTGCATCCAGCGTTCCCCCAAGTCTCCCGATAAAAATGATACCTCACTTGCGTGGGTAGGCCTAGCGCCCGCAACAGGAAACGCCCCAAAGCGCAACGTGGACACCACCAAAATTTTGGAAGAAAACAGAGGTGTTTTTTGCGAAGTGACTACCTGTAGATTTTGGCCTCTAGCTCAGCCGGCACCTAGGGAAACCTACCAAACCTGTACATTTCTGAAAACTAGAGACCTAGGGGAATCCAAGGAGGGGTGACTGGCGGGGCTCGGACCAGGTTCTGTTACCCAGAATCCTTTGCAAAGCTCAAAAATTGGCTAAAAAAAACACATGTTCCTCACATTTCTGTGGCAGAAAGTTCTGGAATCTGGGAGGAGCCACAAATTTCCTTGCACCCAGCGTTCCCCCAAGTCTCCCGATAAAAATGATACCTCACTTGCGTGGGTAGGCCTAGCGCCCGTGACAGGAAACGCCCCAAAGCGCAACGTGGACACCACCAAAATTTTGGAAGAAAACAGAGGTGTTTTTTGCGAAGTGACTACCTGTAGATTTTGGCCTCTAGCTCAGCCGGCACCTAGGGAAACCTACCAAACCTGTACATTTCTGAAAACTAGAGACCTAGGGGAATCCAAGGAGGGGTGACTGGCGGGGCTCGGACCAGGTTTTGTTACCCAGAATCCTTTGCAAAGCTCAAAAATTGGCTAAAAAATACACATGTTCCTCACATTTCTGTGGCAAAAAGTTCTGGAATCTGGGAGGAGCCACAAATTTCCTTGCACCCAGCGTTCCCCCAAGTCTCCCGATAAAAATGATACCTCACTTGCGTGGGTAGGCCTAGCGCCCGCGACAGGAAACGCCCCAAAGCGCAACGTGGACACCACCATAATTTTGGAAGAAAACAGAGGTGTTTTTTGCGAAGTGACTACCTGTAGATTTTGGCCTCTAGCTCAGCCGGCACCTAGGGAAACCTACCAAACCTGTACATTTCTGAAAACTAGAGACCTAGGGGAATCCAAGGAGGGGTGACTGGCGGGGCTCGGACCAGGTTCTGTTACCCAGAATCCTTTGCAAAGCTCAAAAATTGGCTAAAAAAACCACATGTTCCTCACATTTCTGTGGCAGAAAGTTCTGGAATCTGGGAGGAGCCACAAATTTCCTTCCACCCAGCGTTCCCCCAAGTCTCCCGATAAAAATGATACCTCACTTGCGTGGGTAGGCCTAGCGCCCGCGACAGGAAACGCCCCAAAGCGCAACGTGGACACCACCAAAATTTTGGAAGAAAACAGAGGTGTTTTTTGCGAAGTGACTACCTGTAGATTTTGGCCTCTAGCTCAGCCGGCACCTAGGGAAACCTACCAAACCTGTACATTTCTGAAAACTAGAGACCTAGGGGAATCCAAGGAGGGGTGACTGGCGGGGCTCGGACCAGGTTCTGTTACCCAGAATCCTTTGCAAAGCTCAAAAATTGGCTAAAAAAAACACATGTTCCTCACATTTCTGTGGCAGAAAGTTCTGGAATCTGGGAGGAGCCACAAATTTCCTTCCACCCAGCGTTCCCCCAAGTCTCCCGATAAAAATGATACCTCACTTGCGCGGGTAGGCCTAGCGCCCGCGTCAGGAAACGCCCCAAAGCGCAACGTGGACACCACCAAAATTTTGGAAGAAAACAGAGGTGTTTTTTGCGAAGTGACTACCTGTAGATTTTGGCCTCTAGCTCAGCCGGCACCTAGGGAAACCTACGAAACCTGTACATTTCTGAAAACTAGAGACCTAGGGGAATCCAAGGAGGGGTGACTGGCGGGGCTCGGACCAGGTTCTGTTACCCAGAATCCTTTCCAAAGCTCAAAAATTGGCTAAAAAAAAACACGTTCCTCACATTTCTGTGGCAGAAAGTTCTGGAATCTGGGAGGAGCCACAAATTTCCTTCCACCCAGCGTTCCCCCAAGTCTCCCGATAAAAATGATACCTCACTTGCATGGGTAGGCCTAGCGCCCGCGACAGGAAACGCCCCAAAGCGCAACGTGGACACCACCAAAATTTTGGAAGAAAACAGAGGTGTTTTTTGCGAAGTGACTACCTGTAGATTTTGGCCTCTAGCTCAGCCGGCACCTAGGGAAACCTACCAAACCTGTACATTTCTGAAAACTAGAGACCTAGGGGAATCCAAGGAGGGGTGACTGGCGGGGCTCGGACCAGGTTCTGTTACCCAGAATCCTTTGCAAAGCTCACAAAATGGCTAAAAAAAACACATGTTCCTCACATTTCTGTGGCAGAAAGTACTGGAATCTGGGAGGAGCCACAAATTTCCTTCCACCCAGCGTTACCCCAAGTCTCCCGATAAAAATGATACCTCACTTGCGTGGGTAGGCCTAGCGCCCGCGACAGGAAACGCCCCAAAGCGCAACGTGGACACCACCAAAATTTTGGAAGAAAACAGAGGTGTTTTTTGCGAAGTGACTACCTGTAGATTTTGGCCTCTAGCTCAGCCGGCACCTACGGAAACCTACCAAACCTGTACATTTCTGAAAACTAGAGACCTAGGGGAATCCAAGGAGGGGTGACTGGCGGGGCTCGGACCAGGTTCTGTTACCCAGAATCCTTTGTAAAGCTAAAAAATTGGCTAAAAAAAACACATGTTCCTCACATTTCTGTGGCAGAAAGTGCTGGAATCTGGGAGGAGCCACACATTTCCTTGCACCCAGCGTTCCCCCAAGTCTCCCGATAAAAATGATACCTCACTTGCGTGGGTAGGCCTAGCGCCCGCAACAGGAAACGCCCCAAAGCGCAACGTGGACACCACCATAATTTTGGAAGAAAACAGAGGTGTTTTTTGCGAAGTGACTACCTGTAGATTTTGGCCTCTAGCTCAGCCGGCACCTAGGGAAACCTACCAAATCTGTACATTTCTGAAAACTAGAGACCTAGGGGAATCCAAGGAGGGGTGACTGGCGGGGCTCGGACCAGGTTCTGTTACCCAGAATCCTTTGCAAAGCTCAAAAATTGGCTAAAAAAAACACATGTTCCTCACATTTCTGTGGCAGAAAGTTCTGGAATCTGGGAGGAGCCACAAATTTCCTTGCACCCAGCGTTCCCCCAAGTCTCCCGATAAAAATGATACCTCACTTGCGTGGGTAGGCCTAGCGCCCGCGACAGGAAACGCCCCAAAGCGCAACGTGGACACCACCAAAATTTTGGAAGAAAACAGAGGTGTTTTTTGCGAAGTGACTACCTGTAGATTTTGGCCTCTAGCTCAGCCGGCACCTACGGAAACCTACCAAACCTGTACATTTCTGAAAACTAGAGACCTAGGGGAATCCAAGGAGGGGTGACTGGCGGGGCTCGGACCAGGTTCTGTTACCCAGAATCCTTTGTAAAGCTAAAATATTGGCTAAAAACAACACATGTTCCTCACATTTCTGTGGCAGAAAGTGCTGGAATCTGGGAGGAGCCACACATTTCCTTGCACCCAGCGTTCCCCCAAGTCTCCCGATAAAAATGATACCTCACTTGCGTGGGTAGGCCTAGCGCCCGCAACAGGAAACGCCCCAAAGCGCAACGTGGACACCACCAAAATTTTGGAAGAAAACAGAGGTGTTTTTTGCGAAGTGACTACCTGTAGATTTTGGCCTCTAGCTCAGCCGGCACCTAGGGAAACCTACCAAATCTGTACATTTCTGAAAACTAGAGACCTAGGGGAATCCAAGGAGGGGTGACTGGCGGGGCTCGGACCAGGTTCTGTTACCCAGAATCCTTTGCAAAGCTCAAAAATTGGCTAAAAAAAACACATGTTCCTCACATTTCTGTGGCAGAAAGTTCTGGAATCTGGGAGGAGCCACAAATTTCCTTCTACCCAGCGTTCCCCCAAGTCTCCTGATAAAAATGATACCTCACTTGCGTGGGTAGGCCTAGCGCCCGCGACAGGAAACGCCCCAAAGCGCAACGTGGACACCACCAAAATTTTGGAAGAAAACAGAGGTGTTTTTTGCGAAGTGACTACCTGTAGATTTTGGCCTCTAGCTCAGCCGGCACCTACGGAAACCTACCAAACCTGTACATTTCTGAAAACTAGAGACCTAGGGGAATCCAAGGAGGGGTGACTGGCGGGGCTCGGACCAGGTTCTGTTACCCAGAATCCTTTGTAAAGCTAAAAAATTGGCTAAAAAAAACACATGTTCCTCACATTTCTGTGGCAGAAAGTGCTGGAATCTGGGAGGAGCCACACATTTCCTTGCACCCAGCGTTCCCCCAAGTCTCCCGATAAAAATGATACCTCACTTGCGTGGGTAGGCCTAGCGCCCGCAACAGGAAACGCCCCAAAGCGCAACGTGGACACCACCAAAATTTTGGAAGAAAACAGAGGTGTTTTTTGCGAAGTGACTACCTGTAGATTTTGGCCTCTAGCTCAGCCGGCACCTAGGGAAACCTACCAAACCTGTACATTTCTGAAAACTAGAGACCTAGGGGAATCCAAGGAGGGGTGACTGGCGGGGCTCGGACCAGGTTCTGTTACCCAGAATCCTTTGCAAAGCTCAAAAATTGGCTAAAAAAAACACATGTTCCTCACATTTCTGTGGCAGAAAGTTCTGGAATCTGGGAGGAGCCACAAATTTCCTTGCACCCAGCGTTCCCCCAAGTCTCCCGATAAAAATGATACCTCACTTGCGTGGGTAGGCCTAGCGCCCGTGACAGGAAACGCCCCAAAGCGCAACGTGGACACCACCAAAATTTTGGAAGAAAACAGAGGTGTTTTTTGCGAAGTGACTACCTGTAGATTTTGGCCTCTAGCTCAGCCGGCACCTAGGGAAACCTACCAAACCTGTACATTTCTGAAAACTAGAGACCTAGGGGAATCCAAGGAGGGGTGACTGGCGGGGCTCGGACCAGGTTTTGTTACCCAGAATCCTTTGCAAAGCTCAAAAATTGGCTAAAAAAAACACATGTTCCTCACATTTCTGTGGCAGAAAGTGCTGGAATCTGGGAGGAGCCACAAATTTCCTTGCACCCAGCGTTCCCCCAAGTCTCCCGATAAAAATGATACCTCACTTGCGTGGGTAGGCCTAGCGCCCGCAACAGGAAACGCCCCAAAGCGCAACGTGGACACCACCAAAATTTTGGAAGAAAACAGAGGTGTTTTTTGCGAAGTGACTACCTGTAGATTTTGGCCTCTAGCTCAGCCGGCACCTAGGGAAACCTACCAAACCTGTACATTTCTGAAAACTAGAGACCTAGGGGAATCCAAGGAGGGGTGACTGGCGGGGCTCGGACCAGGTTCTGTTACCCAGAATCCTTTGCAAAGCTCAAAAATTGGCTAAAAAAAACACATGTTCCTCACATTTCTGTGGCAGAAAGTTCTGGAATCTGGGAGGAGCCACAAATTTCCTTGCACCCAGCGTTCCCCCAAGTCTCCCGATAAAAATGATACCTCACTTGCGTGGGTAGGCCTAGCGCCCGTGACAGGAAACGCCCCAAAGCGCAACGTGGACACCACCAAAATTTTGGAAGAAAACAGAGGTGTTTTTTGCGAAGTGACTACCTGTAGATTTTGGCCTCTAGCTCAGCCGGCACCTAGGGAAACCTACCAAACCTGTACATTTCTGAAAACTAGAGACCTAGGGGAATCCAAGGAGGGGTGACTGGCGGGGCTCGGACCAGGTTTTGTTACCCAGAATCCTTTGCAAAGCTCAAAAATTGGCTAAAAAATACACATGTTCCTCACATTTCTGTGGCAAAAAGTTCTGGAATCTGGGAGGAGCCACAAATTTCCTTGCACCCAGCGTTCCCCCAAGTCTCCCGATAAAAATGATACCTCACTTGCGTGGGTAGGCCTAGCGCCCGCGACAGGAAACGCCCCAAAGCGCAACGTGGACACCACCATAATTTTGGAAGAAAACAGAGGTGTTTTTTGCGAAGTGACTACCTGTAGATTTTGGCCTCTAGCTCAGCCGGCACCTAGGGAAACCTACCAAACCTGTACATTTCTGAAAACTAGAGACCTAGGGGAATCCAAGGAGGGGTGACTGGCGGGGCTCGGACCAGGTTCTGTTACCCAGAATCCTTTGCAAAGCTCAAAAATTGGCTAAAAAAACCACATGTTCCTCACATTTCTGTGGCAGAAAGTTCTGGAATCTGGGAGGAGCCACAAATTTCCTTCCACCCAGCGTTCCCCCAAGTCTCCCGATAAAAATGATACCTCACTTGCGTGGGTAGGCCTAGCGCCCGCGACAGGAAACGCCCCAAAGCGCAACGTGGACACCACCAAAATTTTGGAAGAAAACAGAGGTGTTTTTTGCGAAGTGACTACCTGTAGATTTTGGCCTCTAGCTCAGCCGGCACCTAGGGAAACCTACCAAACCTGTACATTTCTGAAAACTAGAGACCTAGGGGAATCCAAGGAGGGGTGACTGGCGGGGCTCGGACCAGGTTCTGTTACCCAGAATCCTTTGCAAAGCTCAAAAATTGGCTAAAAAAAACACATGTTCCTCACATTTCTGTGGCAGAAAGTTCTGGAATCTGGGAGGAGCCACAAATTTCCTTCCACCCAGCGTTCCCCCAAGTCTCCCGATAAAAATGATACCTCACTTGCGCGGGTAGGCCTAGCGCCCGCGTCAGGAAACGCCCCAAAGCGCAACGTGGACACCACCAAAATTTTGGAAGAAAACAGAGGTGTTTTTTGCGAAGTGACTACCTGTAGATTTTGGCCTCTAGCTCAGCCGGCACCTAGGGAAACCTACGAAACCTGTACATTTCTGAAAACTAGAGACCTAGGGGAATCCAAGGAGGGGTGACTGGCGGGGCTCGGACCAGGTTCTGTTACCCAGAATCCTTTGCAAAGCTCAAAAATTGGCTAAAAAAAACACATGTTCCTCACATTTCTGTGGCAGAAAGTTCTGGAATCTGGGAGGAGCCACAAATTTCCTTCCACCCAGCGTTCCCCCAAGTCTCCCGATAAAAATGATACCTCACTTGCGCGGGTAGGCCTAGCGCCCGCGTCAGGAAACGCCCCAAAGCGCAACGTGGACACCACCAAAATTTTGGAAGAAAACAGAGGTGTTTTTTGCGAAGTGACTACCTGTAGATTTTGGCCTCTAGCTCAGCCGGCACCTAGGGAAACCTACGAAACCTGTACATTTCTGAAAACTAGAGACCTAGGGGAATCCAAGGAGGGGTGACTGGCGGGGCTCGGACCAGGTTCTGTTACCCAGAATCCTTTCCAAAGCTCAAAAATTGGCTAAAAAAAAACACGTTCCTCACATTTCTGTGGCAGAAAGTTCTGGAATCTGGGAGGAGCCACAAATTTCCTTCCACCCAGCGTTCCCCCAAGTCTCCCGATAAAAATGATACCTCACTTGCGTGGGTAGGCCTAGCGCCCGCGACAGGAAACGCCCCAAAGCGCAACGTGGACACCACCAAAATTTTGGAAGAAAACAGAGGTGTTTTTTGCGAAGTGACTACCTGTAGATTTTGGCCTCTAGCTCAGCCGGCACCTAGGGAAACCTACCAAACCTGTACATTTCTGAAAACTAGAGACCTAGGGGAATCCAAGGAGGGGTGACTGGCGGGGCTCGGACCAGGTTCTGTTACCCAGAATCCTTTGCAAAGCTCACAAAATGGCTAAAAAAAACACATGTTCCTCACATTTCTGTGGCAGAAAGTACTGGAATCTGGGAGGAGCCACAAATTTCCTTCCACCCAGCGTTACCCCAAGTCTCCCGATAAAAATGATACCTCACTTGCGTGGGTAGGCCTAGCGCCCGCGACAGGAAACGCCCCAAAGCGCAACGTGGACACCACCAAAATTTTGGAAGAAAACAGAGGTGTTTTTTGCGAAGTGACTACCTGTAGATTTCGGCCTCTAGCTCAGCCGGCACCTAGGGAAACCTACCAAACCTGTACATTTCTGAAAACTAGAGACCTAGGGGAATCCAAGGAGGGGTGACTGGCGGGGCTCGGACCAGGTTCTGTTACCCAGAATCCTTTGTAAATCTAAAAAATTGGCTAAAAAAAACACATGTTCCTCACATTTCTGTGGCAGAAAGTGCTGGAATCTGGGAGGAGCCACAAATTTCCTTGCACCCAGCGTTCCCCCAAGTCTCCCGATAAAAATGATACCTCACTTGCGTGGGTAGGCCTAGCGACCGCGACAGGAAACGCCCCAAAGCGCAACGTGGACACCACCAAAATTTTGGAAGAAAACAGAGGTGTTTTTTGCGAAGTGACTACCTGTAGATTTTGGCCTCTAGCTCAGCCGGCACCTAGGGAAACCTACCAAACCTGTACATTTCTGAAAACTAGAGACCTAGGGGAATCCAAGGAGGGGTGACTGGCGGGGCTCGGACCAGGTTCTGTTACCCAGAATCCTTTGTAAAGCTAAAAAATTGGCTAAAAAAAACACATGTTCCTCACATTTCTGTGGCAGAAAGTGCTGGAATCTGGGAGGAGCCACAAATTTCCTTGCACCCAGCGTTCCCCCAAGTCTCCCGATAAAAATGATACCTCACTTGCGTGGGTAGGCCTAGCGCCCGCAACAGGAAACGCCCCAAAGCGCAACGTGGACACCACCAAAATTTTGGAAGAAAACAGAGGTGTTTTTTGCGAAGTGACTACCTGTAGATTTTGGCCTCTAGCTCAGCCGGCACCTAGGGAAACCTACCAAACCTGTACATTTCTGAAAACTAGAGACCTAGGGGAATCCAAGGAGGGGTGACTGGCTCGGCTCGGACCAGGTTCTGTTACCCAGAATCCTTTGCAAAGCTCAAAAATTGGCTAAAAAAAACACATGTTCCTCACATTTCTGTGGCAGAAAGTTCTGGAATCTGGGAGGAGCCACAAATTTCCTTGCACCCAGCGTTCCCCCAAGTCTCCCGATAAAAATGATACCTCACTTGCGTGGGTAGGCCTAGCGCCCGTGACAGGAAACGCCCCAAAGCGCAACGTGGACACCACCAAAATTTTGGAAGAAAACAGAGGTGTTTTTTGCGAAGTGACTACCTGTAGATTTTGGCCTCTAGCTCAGCCGGCACCTAGGGAAACCTACCAAACCTATACATTTCTGAAAACTAGAGACCTAGGGGAATCCAAGGAGGGGTGACTGGCGGGGCTCGGACCAGGTTCTGTTACCCAGAATCCTTTGCAAAGCTCAAAAATTGGCTAAAAAAACCACATGTTCCTCACATTTCTGTGGCAGAAAGTTCTGGAATCTGGGAGGAGCCACAAATTTCCTTCCACCCAGCGTTCCCCCAAGTCTCCCGATAAAAATGATACCTCACTTGCGTGGGTAGGCCTAGCGCCCGCGACAGGAAACGCCCCAAAGCGCAACGTGGACACCACCAAAATTTTGGAAGAAAACAGAGGTGTTTTTTGCGAAGTGACTACCTGTAGATTTTGGCCTCTAGCTCAGCCGGCACCTAGGGAAACCTACCAAACCTGTACATTTCTGAAAACTAGAGACCTAGGGGAATCCAAGGAGGGGTGACTGGCGGGGCTCGGACCAGGTTCTGTTACCCAGAATCCTTTGCAAAGCTCAAAAATTGGCTAAAAAAAACACATGTTCCTCACATTTCTGTGGCAGAAAGTTCTGGAATCTGGGAGGAGCCACAAATTTCCTTCCGCCCAGCGTTCCCCCAAGTCTCCCGATAAAAATGATACCTCACTTGCGTGGGTAGGCCTAGCGCCCGCGTCAGGAAACGCCCCAAAGCGCAAC
The DNA here is from genome assembly GCF_031143425.1 of Pleurodeles waltl. Classification (NCBI taxonomy): domain Eukaryota; kingdom Metazoa; phylum Chordata; class Amphibia; order Caudata; family Salamandridae; genus Pleurodeles; species Pleurodeles waltl. Next base: position 510,421,017 of record NC_090451.1, read on the forward strand.
GTGGACACCACCAAAATTTTGGAAGAAAACAGAGGTGTTTTTTGCGAAGTGACTACCTGTAGATTTTGGCCTCTAGCTCAGCCGGCACCTAGGGAAACCTACGAAACCTGTACATTTCTGAAAACTAGAGACCTAGGGGAATCCAAGGAGGGGTGACTGGCGGGGCTCGGACCAGGTTCTGTTACCCAGAATCCTTTGCAAAGCTCACAAAATGGCTAAAAAAAACACATGTTCCTCACATTTCTGTGGCAGAAAGTTCTGGAATCTGGGAGGAGCCACAAATTTCCTTGCACCCAGCGTTCCCCCAAGTCTCCCGATAAAAATGATACCTCACTTGCGTGGGTAGGCCTAGCGCCCGCGACAGGAAACGCCCCAAAGCGCAACGTGGACACCACCAAAATTTTGGAAGAAAACAGAGGTGTTTTTTGCGAAGTGACTACCTGTAGATTTTGGCCTCTAGCTCAGCCGGCACCTACGGAAACCTACCAAACCTGTACATTTCTGAAAACTAGAGACCTAGGGGAATCCAAGGAGGGGTGACTGGCGGGGCTCGGACCAGGTTTTGTTACCCAGAATCCTTTGCAAAGCTCAAAAATTGGCTAAAAAAAACACATGTTCCTCACATTTCTGTGGCAGAAAGTTTTGGAATCTGGGAGGAGCCACAAATTTCCTTCCACCCAGCGTTACCCCAAGTCTCCCGATAAAAATGATACCTCACTTGCGTGGGTAGGCCTAGCGCCCGCGACAGGAAACGCCCCAAAGCGCAACGTGGACACCACCAAAATTTTGGAAGAAAACAGAGGTGTTTTTTGCGAAGTGACTACCTGTAGATTTCGGCCTCTAGCTCAGCCGGCACCTAGGGAAACCTACCACACCTGTACATTTCTGAAAACTAGAGACCTAGGGGAATCCAAGGAGGGGTGACTGGCGGGGCTCGGACCAGGTTCTGTTACCCAGAATCCTTTGTAAAGCTAAAAAATTGGCTAAAAAAAACACATGTTCCTCACATTTCTGTGGCAGAAAGTGCTGGAATCTGGGAGGAGCCACAAATTTCCTTGCACCCAGCGTTCCCCCAAGTCTCCCGATAAAAATGATACCTCACTTGCGTGGGTAGGCCTAGCGACCGCGACAGGAAACGCCCCAAAGCGCAACGTGGACACCACCAAAATTTTGGAAGAAAACAGAGGTGTTTTTTGCGAAGTGACTACCTGTAGATTTTGGCCTCTAGCTCAGCCGGCACCTAGGGAAACCTACCAAACCTGTACATTTCTGAAAACTAGAGACCTAGGGGAATCCAAGGAGGGGTGACTGGCGGGGCTCGGACCAGGTTCTGTTACCCAGAATCCTTTGTAAAGCTAAAAAATTGGCTAAAAAAAACACATGTTCCTCACATTTCTGTGGCAGAAAGTGCTGGAATCTGGGAGGAGCCACAAATTTCCTTGCACCCAGCGTTCCCCCAAGTCTCCCGATAAAAATGATACCTCACTTGCGTGGGTAGGCCTAGCGCCCGCAACAGGAAACGCCCCAAAGCGCAACGTGGACACCACCAAAATTTTGGAAGAAAACAGAGGTGTTTTTTGCGAAGTGACTACCTGTAGATTTTGGCCTCTAGCTCAGCCGGCACCTAGGGAAACCTACCAAACCTGTACATTTCTGAAAACTAGAGACCTAGGGGAATCCAAGGAGGGGTGACTGGCGGGGCTCGGACCAGGTTCTGTTACCCAGAATCCTTTGCAAAGCTCAAAAATTGGCTAAAAAAAACACATGTTCCTCACATTTCTGTGGCAGAAAGTTCTGGAATCTGGGAGGAGCCACAAATTTCCTTGCACCCAGCGTTCCCCCAAGTCTCCCGATAAAAATGATACCTCACTTGCGTGGGTAGGCCTAGCGCCCGTGACAGGAAACGCCCCAAAGCGCAACGTGGACACCACCAAAATTTTGGAAGAAAACAGAGGTGTTTTTTGCGAAGTGACTACCTGTAGATTTTGGCCTCTAGCTCAGCCGGCACCTAGGGAAACCTACCAAACCTATACATTTCTGAAAACTAGAGACCTAGGGGAATCCAAGGAGGGGTGACTGGCGGGGCTCGGACCAGGTTCTGTTACCCAGAATCCTTTGCAAAGCTCAAAAATTGGCTAAAAAAACCACATGTTCCTCACATTTCTGTGGCAGAAAGTTCTGGAATCTGGGAGGAGCCACAAATTTCCTTCCACCCAGCGTTCCCCCAAGTCTCCCGATAAAAATGATACCTCACTTGCGTGGGTAGGCCTAGCGCCCGCGACAGGAAACGCCCCAAAGCGCAACGTGGACACCACCAAAATTTTGGAAGAAAACAGAGGTGTTTTTTGCGAAGTGACTACCTGTAGATTTTGGCCTCTAGCTCAGCCGGCACCTAGGGAAACCTACCAAACCTGTACATTTCTGAAAACTAGAGACCTAGGGGAATCCAAGGAGGGGTGACTGGCGGGGCTCGGACCAGGTTCTGTTACCCAGAATCCTTTGCAAAGCTCAAAAATTGGCTAAAAAAAACACATGTTCCTCACATTTCTGTGGCAGAAAGTTCTGGAATCTGGGAGGAGCCACAAATTTCCTTCCGCCCAGCGTTCCCCCAAGTCTCCCGATAAAAATGATACCTCACTTGCGTGGGTAGGCCTAGCGCCCGCGTCAGGAAACGCCCCAAAGCGCAACGTGGACACCACCAAAATTTTGGAAGAAAACAGAGGTGTTTTTTACGAAGTGACTACCTGTAGATTTTGGCCTCTAGCTCAGCCGGCACCTAGGGAAACCTACGAAACCTGTACATTTCTGAAAACTAGAGACCTAGGGGAATCCAAGGAGGGGTGACTGGCGGGGCTCGGACCAGGTTCTGTTACCCAGAATCCTTTGCAAAGCTCACAAAATGGCTAAAAAAAACACATGTTCCTCACATTTCTGTGGCAGAAAGTTCTGGAATCTGGGAGGAGCCACAAATTTCCTTGCACCCAGCGTTCCCCCAAGTCTCCCGATAAAAATGATACCTCACTTGCGTGGGTAGGCCTAGCGCCCGCGACAGGAAACGCCCCAAAGCGCAACGTGGACACCACCAAAATTTTGGAAGAAAACAGAGGTGTTTTTTGCGAAGTGACTACCTGTAGATTTTGGCCTCTAGCTCAGCCGGCACCTACGGAAACCTACCAAACCTGTACATTTCTGAAAACTAGAGACCTAGGGGAATCCAAGGAGGGGTGACTGGCGGGGCTCGGACCAGGTTTTGTTACCCAGAATCCTTTGCAAAGCTCAAAAATTGGCTAAAAAAAACACATGTTCCTCACATTTCTGTGGCAGAAAGTTTTGGAATCTGGGAGGAGCCACAAATTTCCTTCCACCCAGCGTTACCCCAAGTCTCCCGATAAAAATGATACCTCACTTGCGTGGGTAGGCCTAGCGCCCGCGACAGGAAACGCCCCAAAGCGCAACGTGGACACCACCAAAATTTTGGAAGAAAACAGAGGTGTTTTTTGCGAAGTGACTACCTGTAGATTTCGGCCTCTAGCTCAGCCGGCACCTAGGGAAACCTACCAAACCTGTACATTTCTGAAAACTAGAGACCTAGGGGAATCCAAGGAGGGGTGACTGGCGGGGCTCGGACCAGGTTCTGTTACCCAGAATCCTTTGTAAAGCTAAAAAATTGGCTAAAAAAAACACATGTTCCTCACATTTCTGTGGCAGAAAGTGCTGGAATCTGGGAGGAGCCACAAATTTCCTTGCACCCAGCGTTCCCCCAAGTCTCCCGATAAAAATGATACCTCACTTGCGTGGGTAGGCCTAGCGACCGCGACAGGAAACGCCCCAAAGCGCAACGTGGACACCACCAAAATTTTGGAAGAAAACAGAGGTGTTTTTTGCGAAGTGACTACCTGTAGATTTTGGCCTCTAGCTCAGCCGGCACCTAGGGAAACCTACCAAACCTGTACATTTCTGAAAACTAGAGACCTAGGGGAATCCAAGGAGGGGTGACTGGCGGGGCTCGGACCAGGTTCTGTTACCCAGAATCCTTTGCAAAGCTCAAAAATTGGCTAAAAAAACCACATGTTCCTCACATTTCTGTGGCAGAAAGTTCTGGAATCTGGGAGGAGCCACAAATTTCCTTCCACCCAGCGTTCCCCCAAGTCTCCCGATAAAAATGATACCTCACTTGCGTGGGTAGGCCTAGCGCCCGCGACAGGAAACGCCCCAAAGCGCAACGTGGACACCACCAAAATTTTGGAAGAAAACAGAGGTGTTTTTTGCGAAGTGACTACCTGTAGATTTTGGCCTCTAGCTCAGCCGGCACCTAGGGAAACCTACCAAACCTGTACATTTCTGAAAACTAGAGACCTAGGGGAATCCAAGGAGGGGTGACTGGCGGGGCTCGGACCAGGTTCTGTTACCCAGAATCCTTTGCAAAGCTCAAAAATTGGCTAAAAAAAACACATGTTCCTCACATTTCTGTGGCAGAAAGTTCTGGAATCTGGGAGGAGCCACAAATTTCCTTCCGCCCAGCGTTCCCCCAAGTCTCCCGATAAAAATGATACCTCACTTGCGTGGGTAGGCCTAGCGCCCGCGTCAGGAAACGCCCCAAAGCGCAACGTGGACACCACCAAAATTTTGGAAGAAAACAGAGGTGTTTTTTACGAAGTGACTACCTGTAGATTTTGGCCTCTAGCTCAGCCGGCACCTAGGGAAACCTACGAAACCTGTACATTTCTGAAAACTAGAGACCTAGGGGAATCCAAGGAGGGGTGACTGGCGGGGCTCGGACCAGGTTCTGTTACCCAGAATCCTTTGCAAAGCTCACAAAATGGCTAAAAAAAACACATGTTCCTCACATTTCTGTGGCAGAAAGTTCTGGAATCTGGGAGGAGCCACAAATTTCCTTGCACCCAGCGTTCCCCCAAGTCTCCCGATAAAAATGATACCTCACTTGCGTGGGTAGGCCTAGCGCCCGCGACAGGAAACGCCCCAAAGCGCAACGTGGACACCACCAAAATTTTGGAAGAAAACAGAGGTGTTTTTTGCGAAGTGACTACCTGTAGATTTTGGCCTCTAGCTCAGCCGGCACCTACGGAAACCTACCAAACCTGTACATTTCTGAAAACTAGAGACCTAGGGGAATCCAAGGAGGGGTGACTGGCGGGGCTCGGACCAGGTTTTGTTACCCAGAATCCTTTGCAAAGCTCAAAAATTGGCTAAAAAAAACACATGTTCCTCACATTTCTGTGGCAGAAAGTTTTGGAATCTGGGAGGAGCCACAAATTTCCTTCCACCCAGCGTTACCCCAAGTCTCCCGATAAAAATGATACCTCACTTGCGTGGGTAGGCCTAGCGCCCGCGACAGGAAACGCCCCAAAGCGCAACGTGGACACCACCAAAATTTTGGAAGAAAACAGAGGTGTTTTTTGCGAAGTGACTACCTGTAGATTTCGGCCTCTAGCTCAGCCGGCACCTAGGGAAACCTACCAAACCTGTACATTTCTGAAAACTAGAGACCTAGGGGAATCCAAGGAGGGGTGACTGGCGGGGCTCGGACCAGGTTCTGTTACCCAGAATCCTTTGTAAAGCTAAAAAATTGGCTAAAAAAAACACATGTTCCTCACATTTCTGTGGCAGAAAGTGCTGGAATCTGGGAGGAGCCACAAATTTCCTTGCACCCAGCGTTCCCCCAAGTCTCCCGATAAAAATGATACCTCACTTGCGTGGGTAGGCCTAGCGCCCGCAACAGGAAACGCCCCAAAGCGCAACGTGGACACCACCAAAATTTTGGAAGAAAACAGAGGTGTTTTTTGCGAAGTGACTACCTGTAGATTTTGGCCTCTAGCTCAGCCGGCACCTAGGGAAACCTACCAAACCTGTACATTTCTGAAAACTAGAGACCTAGGGGAATCCAAGGAGGGGTGACTGGCGGGGCTCGGACCAGGTTCTGTTACCCAGAATCCTTTGCAAAGCTCAAAAATTGGCTAAAAAAAACACATGTTCCTCACATTTCTGTGGCAGAAAGTTCTGGAATCTGGGAGGAGCCACAAATTTCCTTGCACCCAGCGTTCCCCCAAGTCTCCCGATAAAAATGATACCTCACTTGCGTGGGTAGGCCTAGCGCCCGTGACAGGAAACGCCCCAAAGCGCAACGTGGACACCACCAAAATTTTGGAAGAAAACAGAGGTGTTTTTTGCGAAGTGACTACCTGTAGATTTTGGCCTCTAGCTCAGCCGGCACCTAGGGAAACCTACCAAACCTATACATTTCTGAAAACTAGAGACCTAGGGGAATCCAAGGAGGGGTGACTGGCGGGGCTCGGACCAGGTTCTGTTACCCAGAATCCTTTGCAAAGCTCAAAAATTGGCTAAAAAAACCACATGTTCCTCACATTTCTGTGGCAGAAAGTTCTGGAATCTGGGAGGAGCCACAAATTTCCTTCCACCCAGCGTTCCCCCAAGTCTCCCGATAAAAATGATACCTCACTTGCGTGGGTAGGCCTAGCGCCCGCGACAGGAAACGCCCCAAAGCGCAACGTGGACACCACCAAAATTTTGGAAGAAAACAGAGGTGTTTTTTGCGAAGTGACTACCTGTAGATTTTGGCCTCTAGCTCAGCCGGCACCTAGGGAAACCTACCAAACCTGTACATTTCTGAAAACTAGAGACCTAGGGGAATCCAAGGAGGGGTGACTGGCGGGGCTCGGACCAGGTTCTGTTACCCAGAATCCTTTGCAAAGCTCAAAAATTGGCTAAAAAAAACACATGTTCCTCACATTTCTGTGGCAGAAAGTTCTGGAATCTGGGAGGAGCCACAAATTTCCTTCCGCCCAGCGTTCCCCCAAGTCTCCCGATAAAAATGATACCTCACTTGCGTTTGTAGGCCTAGCGCCCGCGTCAGGAAACGCCCCAAAGCGCAACGTGGACACCACCAAAATTTTGGAAGAAAACAGAGGTGTTTTTTGCGAAGTGACTACCTGTAGATTTTGGCCTCTAGCTCAGCCGGCACCTAGGGAAACCTACGAAACCTGTACATTTCTGAAAACTAGAGACCTAGGGGAATCCAAGGAGGGGTGACTGGCGGGGCTCGGACCAGGTTCTGTTACCCAGAATCCTTTGCAAAGCTCACAAAATGGCTAAAAAAAACACATGTTCCTCACATTTCTGTGGCAGAAAGTTCTGGAATCTGGGAGGAGCCACAAATTTCCTTGCACCCAGCGTTCCCCCAAGTCTCCCGATAAAAATGATACCTCACTTGCGTGGGTAGGCCTAGCGCCCGCGACAGGAAACGCCCCAAAGCGCAACGTGGACACCACCAAAATTTGGGAAGAAAACAGGTGTTTTTTGCGAAGTGACTACCTGTAGATTTTGGCCTCTAGCTCAGCCGGCACCTAGGGAAACCTACCAAACCTGTACATTTCTGAAAACTAGAGACCTAGGGGAATCCAAGGAGGGGTGACTGGCGGGGCTCGGACCAGGTTCTGTTACCCAGAATCCTTTGCAAAGCTCAAAAATTGGCTAAAAAAACCACATGTTCCTCACATTTCTGTGGCAGAAAGTTCTGGAATCTGGGGGGAGCCACAAATTTCCTTCCACCCAGCGTTCCCCCAAGTCTCCCGATAAAAATGATACCTCACTTGCGTGGGTAGGCCTAGCGCCCGCGACAGGAAACGCCCCAAAGCGCAACGTGGACACCACCAAAATTTTTGAAGAAAACAGAGGTGTTTTTTGCGAAGTGACTACCTGTAGATTTTGGCCTCTAGCTCAGCCGGCACCTAGGGAAACCTACCAAATCTGTACATTTCTGAAAACTAGAGACCTAGGGGAATCCAAGGAGGGGTGACTGGCGGGCTCGGACCAGGTTCTGTTACCCAGAATCCTTTGCAAAGCTCAAAAATTGGCTAAAAAAAACACATGTTCCTCACATTTCTGTGGCAGAAAGTTCTGGAATCTGGGAGGAGCCACAAATTTCCTTCCACCCAGCGTTCCCCCAAGTCTCCCGATAAAAATGATACCTCACTTGCGTGGGTAGGCCTAGCGCCCGCGACAGGAAACGCCCCAAAGCGCAACGTGGACACCACCAAAATTTTGGAAGAAAACAGAGGTGTTTTTTGCGAAGTGACTACCTGTAGATTTTGGCCTCTAGCTCAGCCGGCACCTAGGGAAACCTACCAAACCTGTACATTTCTGAAAACTAGAGACCTAGGGGAATCCAAGGAGGGGTGACTGGCGGGGCTCGGACCAGGTTCTGTTACCCAGAATCCTTTGCAAAGCTCACAAAATGGCTAAAAAAAACACATGTTCCTCACATTTCTGTGGCAGAAAGTTCTGGAATCTGGGAGGAGCCACAAATTTCCTTGCACCCAGCGTTCCCCCAAGTCTCCCGATAAAAATGATACCTCACTTGCGTGGGTAGGCCTAGCGCCCGCGACAGGAAACGCCCCAAAGCGCAACGTGGACACCACCATAATTTTGGAAGAAAACAGAGGTGTTTTTTGCGAAGTGACTACCTGTAGATTTTGGCCTCTAGCTCAGCCGGCACCTAGGGAAACCTACCAAACCTGTACATTTCTGAAAACTAGAGACCTAGGGGAATCCAAGGAGGGGTGACTGGCGGGGCTCGGACCAGGTTCTGTTACCCAGAATCCTTTGCAAAGCTCACAAAATGGCAAAAAAAAAAACATGTTCCTCACATTTCTGTGGCAGAAAGTACTGGAATCTGGGAGGAGCCACAAATTTCCTTCCACCCAGCGTTACCCCAAGTCTCCCGATAAAAATGATACCTCACTTGCGTGGGTAGGCCTAGCGCCCGCGACAGGAAACGCCCCAAAGCGCAACGTGGACACCACCAAAATTTTGGAAGAAAACAGAGGTGTTTTTTGCGAAGTGACTACCTGTAGATTTTGGCCTCTAGCTCAGCCGGCACCTAGGGAAACCTACCAAACCTGTACATTTCTGAAAACTAGAGACCTAGGGGAATCCAAGGACGGGTGACTGGCGGGGCTCGGACCAGGTTCTGTTACCCAGAATCCTTTGTAAAGCTAAAAAATTGGCTAAAAAAAACACATGTTCATCACATTTCTGTGGCAGAAAGTGCTGGAATCTGGGAGGAGCCACAAATTTCCTTGCACCCAGCGTTCCCCCAAGTCTCCCGATAAAAATGATACCTCACTTGCGTGGGTAGGCCTAGCGACCGCGACAGGAAACGCCCCAAAGCGCAACGTGGACACCACCAAAATTTTGGAAGAAAACAGAGGTGTTTTTTGCGAAGTGACTACCTGTAGATTTTGGCCTCTAGCTCAGCCGGCACCTAGGGAAACCTACCAAACCTGTACATTTCTGAAAACTAGAGACCTAGGGGAATCCAAGGAAGGGTGACTGGCGGGGCTCGGACCAGGTTCTGTTACCCAGAATCCTTTGTAAAGCTAAAAAATTGGCTAAAAAAAACACATGTTCCTCACATTTCTGTGGCAGAAAGTGCTGGAATCTGGGAGGAGCCACAAATTTCCTTGCACCCAGCGTTCCCCCAAGTCTCCCGATAAAAATGATACCTCACTTGCGTGGGTAGGCCTAGCGCCCGCAACAGGAAACGCCCCAAAGCGCAACGTGGACACCACCAAAATTTTGGAAGAAAACAGAGGTGTTTTTTGCGAAGTGACTACCTGTAGATTTTGGCCTCTAGCTCAGCCGGCACCTAGGGAAACCTACCAAACCTGTACATTTCTGAAAACTAGAGACCTAGGGGAATCCAAGGAGGGGTGACTGGCGGGGCTCGGACCAGGTTCTGTTACCCAGAATCCTTTGCAAAGCTCAAAAATTGGCTAAAAAAAACACATGTTCCTCACATTTCTGTGGCAGAAAGTTCTGGAATCTGGGAGGAGCCACAAATTTCCTTGCACCCAGCGTTCCCCCAAGTCTCCCGATAAAAATGATACCTCACTTGCGTGGGTAGGCGTAGCGCCCGTGACAGGAAACGCCCCAAAGCGCAACGTGGACACCACCAAAATTTTGGAAGAAAACAGAGGTGTTTTTTGCGAAGTGACTACCTGTAGATTTTGGCCTCTAGCTCAGCCGGCACCTAGGGAAACCTACCAAACCTGTACATTTCTGAAAACTAGAGACCTAGGGGAATCCAAGGAGGGGTGACTGGCGGGGCTCGGACCAGGTTTTGTTACCCAGAATCCTTTGCAAAGCTCAAAAATTGGCTAAAAAAAACACATGTTCCTCACATTTCTGTGGCAGAAAGTTCTGGAATCTGGGAGGAGCCACAAATTTCCTTGCACCCAGCGTTCCCCCAAGTCTCCCGATAAAAATGATACCTCACTTGCGTGGGTAGGCCTAGCGCCCGCGACAGGAAACGCC